>NW_023416357.1:103454975-103723474 GCF_014108235.1 Myotis myotis | reverse complement strand
GGCGGGGAAAGGTGACGGAGGGAAAGGTGAGGGAGGGGAAAGGTGAAGGAGGGGAAGGTTGACGGAGGGGAAGGTAGGAGGAAGGAGGGGAAAACGGTGACGAGGGGAAAGGGTGAGGCGGAAGGGGAAAGGTGACGGGGGGAAAGGTGACGGAGGGGAAAGGTGAGGGAGGGGGAAGGTGACGGAGGGGGAAGGTGAGGGAGGGGAAAGGTGATGGCCGACTGGTCGCTCTGGCCCCGGCCCTCCGCAGCTCTTCCTCGCAGGCGGGAGGGGGATGAGACTCCTGTACCCCTCAGGCGCCCCCTCTGTAAAGTGAGGGCTTGGATGTGCTTCTCTGCAAGCGTCGGGCTTGGCATGATGTTCAAGAGGGAAAGACCAGCGTGGGGCGCCCTGTGTCCATGGCTCTCCAGCCTGGGTCCCTGAACCGGTGAAAAGGTCCTTTTTTCTTATTTTTATCCTCACCCGCGGATATTTTCCCACTGGTTTCCAGGGAGAGTGGGAAAGAGAGGGAAAGACAGAGAGAGAGAAACATCCAAGTGACAAAAACACATCCAGGGCCCGGGAGGACCCAGCAACAAGGCGCGTGCCCTGAACAGAGATGGAGCCCGGGACCCTTCGGTCCTCAGGCCGGCGCTCTACCCGCTGAGCCAAACCCACAGAGGCTGTGGAGAGGTTCTTAAAAAGCCCTTCCCGTTTAATGCTCTGAGTCAAACTGAACTCATCCAAATGCCAAATATTACTGATATTTGGCCTTTTTTTTTTTTGACCCACAAGAGTGACCATTTCATGTGGTTTCACTGAATACGGAAGAAGCCATCCTGACGCCCGTGTCCTCATTAGCCCCACGCTTGTTGTCCCCCTGGGGCCTTTGCCTGCCAGTCCCAGCCCCATGTGCCCCTCACGCCACCCCTGTCACTCTCGCCCCCGGCCTGGCAGGCGGTGAGGCGGGCCCAGCAGGTGGCCAACTTCACCCTGAAGGTGGAGGTGGAGTGCAGCAGCCTGCAGGAGGCCCTGGAGGCGGCAGAGGCAGGAGCGGACCTCGTGTTGCTGGACAACTTCAGGCCGGAGGTGAGCGGGGTCTGCTTCTCGGAGGGGCCGTGTTAGGGGCTGTCACCTCCCCTCGGCTTGTGTCCCGCAGGAGCTGCACCCCACGGCCAGAGCGCTGAAGGCCCGGTTCCCGCGTGTGGGCGTGGAGGCCAGCGGGGGCGTCACGCTGAGCAACCTGCCTCAGTTCTGCGGGCCGCACGTCGATGTCATCTCCTTGGGGATGCTGACCCAGGCGGCCCCAGCCCTGGATTTCTCCCTGAAGCTGTTTGCCGAAGGGACCACTCCAGTGCCCCATGCCCGCCGCTCCTAACGCCGAAGAGGATGGCACTGGCCACGGGATAACATGGTTCCTTGGGACTCTACCTCTGCTTGCCTCGGTTTCCTAATCTGTAAAATGGGTCTAATAAAGGACCAACCTTGGACATTTCTTTGGCAGTAGTTAACACGTGGTAAGCGCTCGGGAAATACTAGAAGTTACCAGAGTTGTCTTTTCTTCTGTGCGCTTTTTCACACTCCGCCTTCTCGCCAGTCAAGGTGTGTCTTTAATCAGCGGTGTCTGATGGCCACTGTCAGCCAGGCACCGGCCATCCCGCGGCTGCTGTGGCCTGCACATGCGGGTTACAGGTACAACCTGGTCATCTCTGTTGAAATCAGCCCCGCTGAGCCCTTTCTCCAGCATGAAGTAGAAGTGGTGCGTGCAGCAGGCTTTGGCCATCGGCCGGCGGGCACTGCTCTTTCTGAGTGATGGCATGTGTTTTGCAACGAATGACGTCTTCGTTCGAGGACACGTGGCATCAGGCGGGATGCCGGAGGGACCGTTCCGCTGGGCGGATGCTCTAGTTGTGGGTGATTGCCTTTGCTTCTCACCTCTGGCTGCTGCCGCCGCCTCTTTGGTGGAGGTGAGAGCCCGTCCATCCCTCGCCTCCTGGGGCCCCAGCAGACGTCACCGTCACCGTGCGTCTTCCCAAGGTGAAGGCTCTGCGTGCGACCGCCTTTCCGGGCCTGGTTCCCTGGGCCGTCGGTTGGGAGAGGAGGTCGGTAGAGCAGCTGGGGCCAGGGCAACGGTGAGCTGAGGGGGTGAGGGCTGGGGTGGGGCTCATTTCCTTCCATGCAAAGTCAGGACCAGGGGTCTAAGCAGGGAGTCTGAATCCTGCTCCCCAAACACACACCTGAGGTCTCGCTCAGCTGGGCGCCTCCCCGCCCTCCCAGCCCCAGCCCAGGGCTCATCTCTCTAACCTCCCGGGGGTTGGGGGGGGGGGGGGCGGCTCTGTGAGGAACTGGACACGAGGGCTCCCTAGGATGAAGGTGGCCCCTGAGGTGACACCTCCAGAGGGTTCCAGTCTGGAGCCCCTCTCCCCTCCCAGAACCCACTCTCTTCGCCCTTCGCCAGGAGAGAAAACCAGCTCTCATCCCAAAGGCTCCTTCCCCCGGGGACCCTGGAGGCCCGCTCCGCCTGTGGGGTGCCCTTCCCTGAGCCCCCTCCCACCCCGGAGACCCCGAGGGGCCTGGGAAGGGGCAGATCAGGGAAGCCCCGGGCCCTCAGACCTGCCGGGAGCAGGCTCAGCCCAGGGAAGACCCCCTAGCAGAGACCGCCGGGGTGGGCGCTGCCTTTGGTAACACCCTGAAGGGAAGGAAGGGGCCCTCCTCGCAGGACACAGCTCACAGGTGCCACCTGGGGCCGCTCCTGTCCCGTCTCTCACACACTGCACCTCTCAGTCCTGTCCTTCCCCAGGGGAAGCAGGAAAGCTCTGAGCCCCAGCTCCTCAGGCCTGATTGAAGCAGGAGAACGGAGCCCCCGTGGAACCAGGGGTACTTCTGGGTGTGAGGACAGGGAAGTTGGGGCCCTGGATGAGCTGGGAACTGGGGGGCAAAGCAGGTGGGACCCAGGAGGGAATGGGCCTAAGAGGAGCGGAGGGAGAAGTGCGCCCGAGTCTCACTCAAGAGCCCCAGGACCCAGGCGGACAGAATACGGGGGGTGGGGGTGCGGGGGGGGGGTGTCGCTGGAATGAGGCAAAGCGGAGAGAAAAGGAAATCTACGGGCGGAGTCTCCAGCTCACCCTGAGCCCGGGAAGGGCTCAGCCCTCAGCCACCCCCAGAGGAGACTGGGTCCTGGGCAGGCGAGAGCGCAGCGCCGGCTGGGATTGTTGGCGGGAGCGAAGCTGGGACCAGCGGAGGGGGGGCGGCCCGGAGCTGGGCGGGGCCGGACCACAGCGTGGGAGGCCAGAGGACCTGGAGTCCGTCCCGAGAGCCATCAGCTGGCCGCTGGAAGGGGCGATGAGCGCGGGGCAGTTAGACGCGGCTCCTGCAGGAAGAGCTATTTGAGACCGGGAGCGGCCACTCCCAGGGCTGGACCTCCCAGGGCTGGACCTCCCAGGGCTGGACCGTGGGTGCGGCTGGGGGGACGAGAAGGAATGCAGGCGGAGGGAACAGCAGCTGCAAAGGCTCAGCGCACTTACAGCCTCTTGGATGCGAGCAGCTGGAAGAGTTGGGGGTTGGGGGGGGGGAGACAGGGGGCGGGTGGCCAAGAGGAATCTCACCCTCGGCTGGCAGTGCCCTGTCTACCGGGCTCCACTCCCTCCTTGCCTGGCCAGCCTGGGCTGGGTTGGGAGGATTTCCGCAGGCCGCCCCTCGCCCAGCACAGACTGGCTGGTGAGCACGAAGGGAGCACGCACCGACCGGGTGCCCTTGCTCAGCACACGTGCGTCTCCTTCCCTCAGTCAGTGCTCGGGTGGGTGGTGGTAGCGTCCCCATTTTACCCATTGGGAAACCGGGGCTTATGAAGTGAAGAGAGCTGTCAGGGTCGGACAGCAGTAAAGTGGTGGGGCAGGGTTTGAGCACCGATTATGTGCCAGGCACTATTCTAGACACCGAATATGCAGCAATGAGTAAGCAGACAGAAATCCCTGTCCCCAAGGAGTTTATTCTAGTGTGGAGGAGGAGGGTGGGAAGAACAGACAATGAAAAAAATACCTGAAAATACCAAATGTCAAATCCGCTTATGGCCACCAGAGGGCACTGTAACCCTACCATCGTCCATTCTCTGATTCCGCCTTCCATTTTCCCGTCCAGGTTCCAAAGAGAACAGCTGTGGAGGCTATGAATACTAAGTGTAGCATCTGCTCAAGAATGAAAGCTGAGCCCTGACCGGTCTGGCTCAGTGGATAGAGCGTCGGCCTGCGGACTGAAAGGTCCCGGGTTCGATTCCGGTCTAGGGCATGTACCTGGGTTGCGGGCACATCCCCAGTTGGGGGTGTGCAGGAGGCAGCTGATCGATGTTTCTAACTCTCTATACCTCTTCCTTCCTCTCTGTAAAAAATCAATAAAATATATTTTAAAAAAGAAAAGGATGAAAGCTGAGGGGTGTGCGTATGTGTGTAGGCAGTAGTTCCTACTTTTCCAGGTTAATCCCCTTATCAGATCCCCATCCAATTGCCCAAGGTATCTCAGTGACTTTTCAAGGCCTTGTGCATTCCAGAGATCACCAAGACTCATATTCACTCACCAACCCATCCGTCCTCTGTACTTACCCACCTTCTCACCCCTCCTCCATCTACCCTCCTGGCCACCCTCTTATCCACCCACTCAGCTTCTCTCCATCTTAATTCTTAGCTACCTCCTTCCATGTATCCATCCCTTACCACACCTCCCCGCACCCGCCAACTGGGGCACTCAGTCTAGAGCAGGGGTTCTCAACCTTCTCGCCCTTTAAATACAGTTCCTCGCTCTGACCGGTTTGGCTCAGTGGATAGAGCGTCGGCCTGCAGACTGAAGGGTCCCAGGTTCAATTCCAGTCAAGGGCATGTACCTTCGTTGCGGGCACATCCCCGGTAGGGAGTGTGCAGTAGGCAGCTGATGTTTCTCTCTCATCGATGTTTCTAACTATCCCTCTCCCTTCCTCTCTGTAAAAAAATCAATAAAATACATTTAAAAATACATAAATAAATAAATACATACAGTTCCTCATGTTGTGACCCAACTATAAAATTATTTTCGTTGCTACTTCATAACGGTAATGTTGCTACTGTTATGAGTCGTCATGTAAATATCTGATATGCAGGATAGGCTTAGGCGACCCCTGTGAAAGGGTCGTTCGACCGCCAAAGGGGCCGCGACCCACAGGTTGAGAACCGCTGGTCTAGAGGGTCCGGGAAGGCAAGAAGTCAAACCAGACTGACCGTCAGTGAACTCAGCGGGCATGAGTTTTAGAATGCCAAGGCCAGTGAAAGCTGAAAGCATTAAAAAAATGGCAAGACATTATCAGCCAACCAAGCTGTATCTGAAAGCCATGAAACCCTGGATCTTTAAAAAACCCCACTGTGGTATTATGTGGCGTAGACACATGTATTAATTCATCAATAGCCCTTCAAGGGCACATGGTAGGGAAAATGCCATAAATGTTTCAACACCGCCGTGCTTTGTTCCAGCCGCTTCCTGAGTAGGGTCATGTTGGCAGTTCCTCGGTAGCAATTATAGGCGCTTTCTGGGGCGCTGAGCAGCTGGCGTGTAAGACCAAACTCCAAAGTGCTGAAGGAAAGCTGGCCGCGAGGCCGCCGCGAGGAGCAGCTCTCGCAGCCTCACAGCGCTTGGAGGTTTGCCCCAGATGTGTGGCTTCCTTTCCTTCCGCGCTGTGGTGCTCCCTAGAGCAGGAGATGGGGCACAGCTCACCGGGGAATGGGCAGGGCAGGCAGCCTTCTGCACGTCTCCAGTCCAGTGGGTCCCTGGGCGACCTTCCCGCTTTCTGAGCTAAGAGATGCGAGGCCTTGGCACCAGCGAAGGGCTGCCCACAAGTCACTGGCTTCCTGGTACTCGGCTGCCTTTTGACCAAAAGCAAGCATCTTTGTTGTTTTGTTTTATTTGTTTGCTGTGGATGTCGAACACTAATTCAAGCCTAAACTCTACCTTGAGGTTTTTAAAAGACTTTATTGTTGGAAGTATTACACATGTCCCCCCGCCCCCCTCCCGCCCTCTCCCCGGGTCTTCCCCGGAGATTGAAATATCTCATTACATTCAAACACATTAGCTTTTCTAATTTCTTAGAGACACCTCTCTGCAGCTTCTGACCTGCCTGCACCTGGAGTGGCTGTTCCCCAGGCTGCAGAGCAGTCTCCTGGGCTCCCTTCCCTGCCCACTGGGACTTCCTTCACATCTTTTTTTTAAAATATATTTTTATTGATTTCAGAAAGGAAGGGAGAGGGAGAGAGAGATAGAAACATCAATGATGAGAATCATTGAAGGGCTGCCTCCTGCATGTTCCCCACTGGGGATTGGGCCTGCAACCCAGAGATGTACCTTTGACTAGAATTGAACCCGGGACCCTTCAGTCTGCAGGCTGATGCTCTATCCACTGAGCCACACCAGCTAGGGCCTTCACCTCTTTCTTTCTTTCTTTTTTTTTAATATATTTTTATTGATTTCAGAGAGGAAGGGAGAGGGAGAGAGAAATAGAAACATCAATGATGAGAGAGAATCATTGATTGGCTGCCTCCTGCACGCCCCCTACTGGGGATTGAGCCCGCAACCCAGGCATGTGCCCTTGACAGGAATCAAACCTGGGACCCTTCAGTCTGTAGGCTGACGTTCTATCCACTGAGCCAGACCAGTTAGGGCTTTTTTTTTTTTTTTCTTCACCTCTTTCTTGAGTCGATCCCTAGTTTCCTGGATTCCGTGTCTTCTCTTTCTTGCTTTAGCCCTGGCTTTTTTGGTATATTCTCTAGAACCTTGATAGGTAAGGGTGCATCTTTGAGCGTTTGCTGGTGGGAAAATGTCTATTTTACTTTCACACGTTATCGTTGGATAGAGAATCAAGGTGGAAAGCCACTTGTCCTCGGTGCTTGGAATGCACAGCTGTCCCTCCGGCTCCGTTGTCAGCACTGGGGACCCAGTTCCATGCTGATTTACGACGGTCAGAAAACCTCTCGTCTCTGGGAGCAGGCGGGCTCTTCCCTGGCCCCGTGCTCTAAAAGTCTTGGTCTGGACCCGTTTCATCCACTGTGTTGGGCCCCATCAATCTGCGAAGACATCCCTCAAGTGTTTTTTCTCTTTTACTGTAGAATGTGTATGAAAGAAATGAAAGATTGCCCTGACCGGTTTGGCTCAGTGGATAGAGCGTCAGCCTGTGGACTGAAGGGTCCCAGGTTCGATTCCGGTCAAGGGCATGTACCTTGGTTGCGGGCACATCCCCAGTAGGGAGTGTGCAGGAGCTGATTGATGTTTCTCTCTCATCGATGTTTCTGACTCTCTATCCCTCTCTCTTCCTCTCTGTAAATAATCAATAAAATATATTTTTTTTTTTTAAAAAAAGAAAAGAAATAAAAGATGGCCAGCTTCCCAGAGCCCAACCCCCATCCCAGGCTGGTCCCTGCTCCGAGGTCACGACCATTTTGACTGCCGTGGTCACCATCTTCTTGACTTTCTTTGTAGTTTTCTCCCAGGTGTAAACCTCTAAGCCACCCCGTTGGGTTCTGCCAGCTTAGTAGGACTATAAAAATGGACGCAGCACAGTCACCACCGTCACCATTTCTAAGTGCACAGTTGAGTGTTAAGCATACTCACATGTGGTGTAACCCGCCTCCAGAACTCCTTCCCTCTTCCCCAACTGAAACTCTGCGCCCAGTAAACAACAGCTCCCAACCCCGTCCCCCAGCCCCTGGCAACCACCATTCTCCCGTCTGTCTCTATGAATTCGACTTTTCTAGATTCCTCATATAAGTGGACTCACAGTATTTGTCTCTCTGACACTAACCTATTTCACTCAGCACAATGTCTTCAAGTTCTATGCATATTGTAGCATGTGACAGGATTTTCTGTTTAAGGCTGAATAATATTCTACTGTGTGCATGTATACTCCACATTTTGCTTATCTACTCACCTGTCGATGGACACACGTATCGCTTCCACCTCTTGGTCACTGTGAGTAGTGCCTCTATGAACATGGGTGTGCTTTGAGACCCAGCTTTCAATTCTTTTGGGTATAAACCCAGAGGTGGGGGTGCTAAATCACACGGTAATTTTATGTTTAACGTTTGCAGTAACCTCCATACTACTTTCCATAGTGGCTGGACCATTCTCCATTCCCACCAACAGTGCACAGGTTCTGATTTCTCTGCATCTCACCGACACTTGTTTTCTTCTTTCTTTTTTTAGCAGCCGCCTTCGCGGGCGTGAGGTGGCGCCTTGTGGCTTTGATTTGCATTTCTCTGATGATCAGTGATGTTGAGCTACCTCTGCACACTTTTTTTCTGGCTGCTTCTAGAAGTTTCGCCTTCTCACTGGCTTTGAGCACATTGATTTGATGAACCTTGGTGCAGTTTCTTGTGTGTGAGACTTGTTGAGTTTCTTGGATTTACAATTTCAATCAAATCTGGAAATTGTTCATCCATTGGTTCTTAAAATATTTTTCCTGTGCCCCCATGTCTCTCCTTCAACTCCAATTACTCACATATTCAGCTGCATGAGTTGTTTCACAGATCACTAATGTGCTTTTAATTTTTTTAAATTAGTTTTTCTCTGTTATATTTTAGGTAGCTTCTGTTTTTTTTTTCTTTTTTCTCTTATTCATTTTTAGGTAGTTTCTATTGCTGTGTCACGACATTAATTTTTTTCTACAACGTCTAATCTGTTATTACTAGTGTATTTTTCATCTCTGATATCGTAATTTTCTTTTCTAGAAGTCTGACATGTCTTTTGTGTATCTCCATGCCTCTACCTAACTTGTTAAACATATGGATACAGTTAGAATAGCGTTTTAATCTGCTTGTTCTAACACTTGTGTCAGTTCTGGGTTGGTTTCGGTTGATGAATGATGATCCTCAGTATGGGTATGGTTGCTACCTCCTTGCATGTGCTGTGATCTTGGATTGCCCGCCTGACATTGCGGATTTTACCTTGTGGAATGCCAGGTAGCTTTGTGATCTCTGTGATTTGTTAGGCAGGTTCCGAGTCATGTTCAGTCTCTGGGTTAATGAATTATTCGCCACTACCAAGCCAAGGCCTCCCTGAGGACGGCCAGTGTCCTTGGCATTTCCCGGCTGCTGGCGGGAAGGCCCTGGCCTTGTGTGCACCCTGCACGCTGCTCCCGCTGGCTCCTCAGGCGGCTCTTCCCGGGCCTGGGTGCCGAGCAGTTCTCTGCTGAATACTCGCGGGGGCCTCTCTACGATCTTGGGGTTCTCTCCGGGCAACTCACTCTTCTCTTCATCACGTTCTGTTCTGAGCCTCCAGCTGCTGTGGTCCCCCTGCACTCTCAGCTCCAGGAGTCCTCAGGGTCCCCTTCAGTCCCCGACTCTGCCTGCAGTTGGGAAACTCTCAAAGCAGCAAGCTGGGCCCTCCGAAAAGGACCACCTGGATGGCTTTCCTTTCTCTTGGGGCTTTCATTGCTTCCTTCCTTTCATTGCTTGGTGCCCAGTGTTTTGAAAACTGTTATTTCATGTATTTGTTTGGTTTGGTGGTGGTGGTGGTGGTGGTGATGGTGGTGATGGTGGTGGTGATGGTGGTGATGGTGGTGGTGGTGGTGGTGATGGTGGTGATGGTGGTGGTGGTGGTGGTGGTGATGGTGATGGTGGTGATGGTGGTGGTGATGGTGGTGGTGGTGGTGGTGATGGTGGTGATGGTGGTGGTGATGGTGGTGGTGATGGTGGTGGTGGTGGTGGTGGTGGTGATGGTGGTGGTGGTGGTGGTGGTGATGGTGGTGGTGGTGGTGGTGGTGGTGATGGTGGTGGTGGTGATGGTGGTGGTGGTGGTGGTGGTGGTGATGGTGGTGGTGGTGGTGGTGGTGGTGATGGTGGTGGTGATGGTGGTGGTGGTGGTGGTGGTGGTGGTGGTGATGGTTGCCGGGAGCCGGTCCATGCTTGCTGTTTCAAGGGACCTGGCATATATGGCATACTGTTCTTAATATGTTTGCTCACCTTCTTGGCACTATGTGTTTTAACCAAGGTCTCTGAGAAAGGTTGTTTCCCCAGGTAGGGATTTTCCCCTGAAGTTAGGGAGGGAATAAAACCTCTTAACTAGTGCCAGGTGGGTAATTAATCACTTTAACTACGAACAATCATGCTTAAGCTACATAATCTTTACTCCCTGGAATGGAGATAAGAAACGCCCTAGCCTTTGTAATAGAGATTGATAGGATTGAATCAACTGGTATAAATACAGATGTAATAAGACAGCAAGACACAGAACTTAGAATACGGAACCAAGAGAGACGGAACCTAGGCACAGAACCTACACAGAACGTTCTCTAGAGACAGAAGAACTTCGCTGGAGAGAACATGGCAAAAGTTCCTGGACAGAAACTGGCCTCAGAACCTAGAGACAGAACCTAGCGAGAGAACATGGCAAAAGATCCTGCACTGAACCTGACTACAGAAATGGGCAAGAGAACCTGACTAGAACCTGGTGACTGAATCTGGCTGGAGAACCTGGACTGAATCTGGCTGGAGAACCTGGACAGAACCTGGCTGGAGAACCTAGTGAGGGAACATGGCTACAGAACCTGGCTGGAGAACCTGGAGAACCTAGCAAGAGAACATGGACACAGAACCTCTCTGGAGATCCTAAGCAGAACCTCTCTGGAGATCCAGACCAGAACTTGGCTGGAGATCCTGGCTAGAGATCCTGGCGAGGCTGCTGATCAACTGAACGCTGTCTCCATGTCATCTCTTCTTCGCTGACTCCGTCCACACCTTTGGGGACCCCTGGACCCGCTGGGGTTGGACCCCGGCATATGGCGCCCGAACAGGGACCCCTAGGTAAGCGCCCCGCACTCGGGACGGATAGGACTCCACCGTAGGAAAAGGGTGGATAGTCTTCGCCGACTCCGTCCACACCTTTGGGAACCCCTGGAACAGGATTCCCCTAGGTAAGGCCCCCCCCCATTGAGAACCCCCACATTCGGGACGGATAGGACTCCACCAGGGTATTGCAGACCCCCCTATAGAGGATAAGTAGGGTAAGAAGGTGGATAGTACAGAACTTAGATTGAGAAGATGTACCATACTGAGTCCAAAGACAGAAGACTCTGTATTGATTCTTAGATTGAGAAGATGTGCCATACTGAGTCCAAAGAAAGAAGACTCTGTATTGATCTTTAGATTAAGAAGATGTGCCATACTGAGTCTAAAGAAATAAGACTCTGTATTGATCTTTTAACACATATGCTTGCTAGCAGAGGAATTAAGGTTACTCCCAGTCAGACAGAACGTTTTATACAAGAAGTATGTCCATGCTTTTCTGAGGAAGGAAAGGTAAATGTAAAGGCATGGGAGGAGGTAGGCCCAAGGAGCCTTATCCTTAACCCCACTGCAGCCTTTCCACCCCGGGAAAGTGCAGGATTGGCAAGCTCTCCCTGGGGTGATAGATCAGGACTCAGGTAATAGCGGAAAGCGCCAATCCTACTCTTAAAATGGATACAAGAGAGCATTTCGGGGTTTTCTTTTTAATGCCCGCTTTTAAAAAATAAAAAAGGGGGAATTTGCCGGGAGCCGGTCCATGCTTGCTGTTTCAAGGGACCTGGCATATATGGCATACTGTTCTTAATATGTTTGCTCACCTTCTTGGCACTATGTGTTTTAACCAAGGTCTCTGAGAAAGGTTGTTTCCCCAGGTAGGGATTTTCCCCTGAAGTTAGGGAGGGAATAAAACCTCTTAACTAGTGCCAGGTGGGTAATTAATCACTTTAACTACGAACAATCATGCTTAAGCTACATAATCTTTACTCCCTGGAATGGAGATAAGAAACGCCCTAGCCTTTGTAATAGAGATTGATAGGATTGAATCAACTGGTATAAATACAGATGTAATAAGACAGCAAGACACAGAACTTAGAATACGGAACCAAGAGAGACGGAACCTAGGCACAGAACCTACACAGAACGTTCTCTAGAGACAGAAGAACTTCGCTGGAGAGAACATGGCAAAAGTTCCTGGACAGAAACTGGCCTCAGAACCTAGAGACAGAACCTAGCGAGAGAACATGGCAAAAGATCCTGCACTGAACCTGACTACAGAAATGGGCAAGAGAACCTGACTAGAACCTGGTGACTGAATCTGGCTGGAGAACCTGGACTGAATCTGGCTGGAGAACCTGGACAGAACCTGGCTGGAGAACCTAGTGAGGGAACATGGCTACAGAACCTGGCTGGAGAACCTGGAGAACCTAGCAAGAGAACATGGACACAGAACCTCTCTGGAGATCCTAAGCAGAACCTCTCTGGAGATCCAGACCAGAACTTGGTTGGAGATCCTGGCTAGAGATCCTGGCGAGGCTGCTGATCAACTGAACGCTGTCTCCATGTCATCTCTTCTTCGCCGACTCCGTCCACACCTTTGGGGACCCCTGGACCTGCTGGGGCTGGACCCCGGCAGATGGTGGTGGTGGTGGTGGTGGTGGTGGTGGTGATGTGGTGGTGGTGTGGTGATGGTGGTGGTGGTGGTGGTGGTGGTGGTGGTGGTGATGGTGGTGGTGGTGGTGGTGGTGGTGGTGATGGTGGTGGTGGTGGTGGTGGTGGTGGTGGTGGTGGTGATGGTGGTGGTGGTGGTGGTGGTGGTGATGGTGGTGGTGGTGGTGGTGGTGGTGGTGATGGTGGTGGTGATGGTGGTGGTGGTGGTGGTGGTGGTGATGGTGGTGGTGGTGGTGGTGATGGTGATGGTGGTGATGGTGGTGGTGGTGGTGGTGGTGGTGGTGGTGGTGATGGTGGTGGTGGTGGTGGTGGTGGTGGTGGTGGTGATGGTGGTGGTGGTGGTGGTGGTGGTGGTGGTGGTGATGTGGTGGTGGTGATGGTGGTGGTGGTGATGGTGGTGATGGTGGTGGTGGTGATGGTGGTGATGGTGGTGGTGGTGATGGTGATGGTGGTGGTGGTGGTGGTGGTGGTGGTGGTGATGGTGGTGGTGGTGGTGATGGTGGTGATGGTGGTGGTGGTGGTGGTGGTGGTGGTGGTGGTGGTGGTGGTGGTGATGGTGGTGATGGTGGTGGTGGTGGTGGTGGTGGTGGTGGTGGTGGTGGTGGTGATGGTGGTGGTGGTGGTGGTGGTGGTGATGGTGGTGGTGGTGGTGGTGGTGATGGTGGTGGTGGTGGTGGTGATGGTGGTGGTGGTGGTGGTGGTGGTGGTGGTGGTGGTGATGGTGGTGGTGGTGGTGGTGGTGGTGGTGATGGTGGTGGTGGTGGTGGTGGTGGTGGTGGTGGTGATGGTGGTGGTGGTGGTGGTGGTGGTGGTGGTGATGGTGGTGGTGGTGGTGGTGGTGGTGGTGGTGGTGATGGTGGTGGTGGTGGTGATGGTGGTGGTGGTGATGGTGGTGGTGGTGATGGTGGTGATGGTGGTGGTGATGGTGGTGGTAGTGATGGTGGTGATGGTGATGGTGGTGATGGTGATGGTGGTGGTGGTGGTGGTGGTGGTGGTGGTAGTGATGGTGGTGATGGTGATGGTGATGGTGGTGGTGGTGGTGGTGCAGGGGTAACCTTGGTGAGAAGCGGGAGTCTTGGGGTGGTGTTGCTAAGAGCTCCCCGGCCTTCCAGTGCGCAGACCTCTCCGCCCTGCTGGCCCTGTTTTCCTCAACCACAGTCCGGCTGGTCCCCCCTGTGTTTTCCTGGGACTCCCATTAACGATGAACGTTGAATGGATCCTTCATCGCTTAACTTTCCTTTCCCATTTCCCATTTCTGTCATTTTGCTCTACATCCTGAAAAACGTTTAAACTCTGTCCCCCGTACTTCCCTTTAACTCTAATTTGGGAAGTTATGTCTGTAACTCCCAGAGCTTTCTTCTCCTGCAGCTGCAGGGTGTTCCCAGGAGCCTCCGCCCGTTTGGGTGCAGGGCCTGACTCCTGGTTCCTCCAGGGCTGGTGGTCTGTCTCTTCATCTTATTCCTTTTCGGTGTCACTGGTTCCCCGGCCGTCCTGTCCCTGAGACAGGGTCGCGCCCCATGGGCAGGTGTGTGAATTCTTTAAAACACTTCACTTAGATCAGAGGTTCCTGGTCCCCTCCCCTCCCCTGGGCGACATTTGTGGTTGACAACTAGGGGCTGCTACTGGCCCCTAGTGGGTGGAGGCCAGCGGGGATGTGGGAAAGTCTCCCACAGGGAAGAATTATTGAACATCAATGGCGTGAAGGTGGGGAAAGCCCTGACTTGAGGCCTCTGGGAGCAGGCTGCCCCGCCTCAAACCACCCAAGGCCAAGACAACGAGCACTTGTCCAAGGCTGCGTAGAGGGGACCTCCGGCCGATGGTCCACGAGCCGCATGTGGCCCACAGACGTGCTTCATTTGGCTTCTATGGGTCCATACATTATCAATGTTTATAAATCTTTTGGTTGATTTTACCCCGAGCCCCAGATTTTTAGCTTCTGGTGCAAAGTCAGAGGGATGGACGTGACTGATGGCACCGAGTGGCAGCTGTGCCCAGAGACAGACATGTGGTCTCTTCTCACCTCCGTCCCCTCGTCCACACCACTCGCCCACGGCTCTGGCTTGGCCTTTTATACATGTGAATCCATGGCCCCTGCATCTTTTTTGGGGGGGGTGGGGGGGTGCTGGTTTTGCCCTGGGGACAAACACTGACTCCCCAGGGATGGCCACGCACTGGCTCGAGATCACCTTTCGTTACTCATCGTGTTTTCTCTCCCACGGGCACCATTACTTTAGAATAACGGGGGGATGTCTCCGGGAGGACCACAGGAGAATAATGGAAGCCACGGCGTCATGAGGTTGCCGGGAAGAGTGTGTCGAAGGAGAGCAAAGCAGTCCAGGGCTGACCCTGAGGAAGGCAGAGGGAGCCAAGGGCGGCCAGGGGTGTGTGGGGTCACAGCCGGCAAGGGGAGAGAATGTGCCAGCGGAATCGGGCGTCTAATGCTGCGGACGGGAGGCTGGACGGAGTCCCGGGTGGAAGCACGTGGCTCTGGCTCTGGGAAGCGGCTTCTGCAGACCCGGGGCTGCAGCGGGAGGGGCGGTGGGGACTGGGGACTGCGGGGCAGACAGCTTTCCCCAGGCTTGTCTGTGAAGGAGGTGAGAGGTCATGTCACTGTGGTGAAGGATGGAGAATTAGTTGTTGTTCGGTTGTTGTTGGTTTTTTTGTTTGTTAATCCTCACCCGAGGATATTTTTCCCATTGATTTTTAGAGAGAGTGGAAGGGAGGAGGGAGAGAGAGAGAGAGAGAGAGAGAGAGAGAGAGAGAGAGAGAGAGAGAGGAGCATTGATGTGAGTCACATCACTTGGTTGCCTCCCGCATGCGCCCTGGCCCGGGATCGAACCCGCAGCGCAGACATGTGCACTAACCGGGAGCAGACCTGCAGCCTGTGGGGCAGGGGCGGTGCTCCGGCCAAGGGAAGTGAGCTGTTGTTTTAAGTGGGAAGATCTGACTTTGTTTATAGAGGAAATAGTCTGGTTTTGTCGTGATATTGTGGATGTTATAACCGGACAAGCACATTCCCACCATGAAACATCCAGAAATGCTGCATAGAATCAAACAAACATCCTTTAAAATGCGCAGCTGGGCTTCAGGGAAGGAAGGGGAACCCCCAGGGGCCACACAAGGAGGAAGTTGAAAGCCAGAGCGGCTCTGAATTGCAGAGCTTGGCAATGAAGGGTTGGGCCCTACATTCACCTTGAGGGGAGCAGGTTAGAAAAACATGTTCCCACCCACCAGCCGGGGAGCAAACAGGACCGGCCTGCCTCTCCCCGAGACCTGGGGGCAGCAGAAAGTCTCGCCTGAGAATTCATAACCAAAGGCTCCCCTCACTTGCATTTGGGGCTCACGTTTACACCGTGTCTCAGAAGCTCAAATAAAATTAACAGAGAAGGTGGCCCAGCGTAGGTAATAGCCCTGAAGCTCCCTGGCCAGGAGCAAACACAGGATCCCTAAGACGCCCCTTCACACGGATCTCGTGGATTCCCACTCACAGGGCCCCGCTGAAGCCGAGTTCACAGCCCCGAACTAGAAAGCCCAAGAGGAAACCATCTGCCATGAAGGCGAGGGAGCCCCCCCCCCCCCCCCCCACAACAGGACCAACCACAAGGATGTTTCAAATGCCTGAAGGCACAAGGGAAGGACTGATCACGGGACAGTAACACGGGGGTGTTAGAAAGGAGAGGGAGGGTCTGAAATGCAGAGAAAGGAGGAGGCTTGTAAAACTGGTGCATGTCTTAGTCCGCCCACCGTCCGCCCCCTTTCCCTGGGCTCCTGCTATGTTCCAGACCAGGCTCTGGGTCTGGGCTATAAAGGCGACTCTGGGGATAGCAGGCCGGATGCTGCCTCAGGAGGCTCACGTTCCCCGAGTGTCATCCATCTTTCATTCTAGACCAGCAGTTCTCAACCTGTGGGCCGCGACCCCTTTGGGGGGTCGAGCGACCCTTTCACAGGGGTCACCTAAGACCATCGGAAAACACATATATGATTACATATTGTTTTTGTGATTCATCGCTATGCTGTAATGATGTTCCATTTGTAACAATGAAAATACATCCTGCATATCAGATATTTACATGACGATTCATAACAGTAGCAACATTACAGTGACGAAGTAGCAACGAAAATAATTTCATGGTTGGGGGTCACCACAGCATGAGGAGCTGTATTGAAGGGTCGCGGCGTTAGGAAGGTTGAGAACCACTGCTCTAGACCATCCTGAGATGCCACAGCTAGAAAAGTCCCAACAGAGCATCTTGCTCAGCTTTCACCTCTCTGGCTGCACAGAGGGAAGAAGGTGAGGCCCAGTAACGTAAACACCACTTTCCCGAAGGCTCCGAAGGCTTTCCTGAAGGTCAGCGGTGCCAGCCAGCCTGGGAGCCGGGCCTTGTCTCGGGGGCCCCTTCCACTCACGGCAGCTCTGAGCGCTGCTCTGCTCTGCTCCCCGGACGGATCCCTCCTGGGGCAGAGTCCCCAGAACCAGTCCTGTCAGCTGATCCTGACGAGGCGACATCATTACCCTCTGAGAGGCAGGCGGGACAGGAACCCCGCCTTGTATTAGGGTTGTCAGTTACGTGTCCGTCTTATCCCCCCCTCCACCCCCAGCGCTGCCACTGGAGAGACGGGGAGGTCCTCGAGTGTAGACGCCAGGTCTGATTCTCCCATCCCTGGGCCTGGCTCAGGGGAGTGCCAGGACCCTGTGCTGGATGAGTGTCCCTGGGAGAGGTCCCTCCGCCTGGGGCAGTGGTTCTCAACCTTGGCTGCACATTAGAATCACCTGGGAATCTTTTTTAAAATCCTGATTTCTGGGCCTCATCCTCCGGAAATTCTGTTTCTTTGTTACTAATGTTGTGGCCCCACCCCATAACCAAGAAACAGAATTTCCGGAGGATGAGGCCCAGAAATCAGGATTTTAAAAAGATTCCCAGGTGATTCTAATGTGCAGCCACGGCTGAGAACCACTGGCCTAGGGGCTACTCATTCCTCTACTGCTCCTTCCACTTCTGGCATCGGAGGGATGAGAGGGCAGGTCCAGGCCCAGAGCCCCCTGGCCCTCGGAGCAGCAGTTCCCTGTGCGGGTGAACTCCGAGGCCCCTGCCCGGCACTGGTAGCACAGGCTCGCTGTCCCTGCCTCCGGTGCAGGATCCGTCTGTCTGAGAACTTCTGAGGGGGCCTCAGCGTGGCAGCTGGACCGCCTAACACTTGCTGACATCATCCCTCCTTTTTTAAAAACAACAACAAAGAAAGATCAGCTCTTAAGGTCACTGCCTCCAGCAGGGAACAATGTCTACTCAGAACTTACTGTCTTTGTTTACAATGTATTTATTTGACCTTCTATTTATGGCAAGGGATGCTGGTTTTCCGTTTACAGAGGTGATACAAGAAATATTCCTTCTACAATACATTTATTAAGCAAACAGTAAACCAATTCGAAGAAAACATAAAGTAAATAATAGCCCAGTTGGTAAACCGATATGGCAAGAACCCCAACAGTCATGACCGCAGTTTGGAGTGAAAACTCCTCGGTCTCTCCCCTCCCCTGGCTCTGCTCCCAGCGAGGTCAGCTGAGACGGGTGCTATGGGGCCAAGGACGTTCGGGGGCTCCGTTTCTCCAGGTGGAGCTGGAGCCTTATAAGTAAGCCTGCCTGGGGGGACCTGTCTCTCCGGAACACTCCGGCCAGCCTGGGGAGGGGGACAGGTGGGGGGGGTTGCCAGAGGCTGCACTTTGGGAGCTGCCCTGCCCTGGGACGGTTTTCCATGTTGGTTCAACCTCAGATGTCCTCGGCCCAGGCCTCCCCCACGATGGGGGGGGTGGGGGTGGGTAAGACGCCGAGGGCTGGGTGTCAGCCTTCACAGACGGCAGAGGACCCGCTGGCTTATCCGGCTCTGGGCCCCGGCTGAAGGCAGAGCGGCCTCTCCAGCTTGGCTCCCCTCGTTTGCGCTCTGCGCTGGGGTCCAAGTCTCGGTTCGTTTTCCGTAAGAGGCTCCTTTGCTGGTCTGGCCTCCCCGTCTGTGTTTTCCTGGCGGGGTTTGTGGCTCCGGAAGCGGGGCCCCTGCCATCTGCTAGCACCGCCAGCAGCGGCACCTGGACACACAGCGCGGGGAGGCGGAGGCCGCTGGCGCTGCTCTTTCCTGCCGGCCTCGTACCTTGAATTCTTCATCAGGAACGTGACCGCGGCGGCTTCTGGCCCAGAGTCCTCCCCACCTCCACGCTGCACTGAGTGCCCCTGCAGCACAGGCTGTGTCCACACCCGCCCGCCCAGACCAGACCCAGCTGAACTGAACTCCGGGTGTGAAAAGCCCGGCCTCCTTCCCCGGCCTCGGCCTCGGGTGTCAGCTGGGTTCCCAGGCGGGAGCTCTGAGGTCGGGCCTTGCTCAGAGGCCCCTGGGAGGCCAGTCCCCGGGCTCTGGGGGTTCAGAAGCCCACGCTGGTGCGGCTCTCTCGCCTCCAGAAAGCTGAGATGTCCTCCAGGGTGACCCGAGGCTGGAGGCCCCACTCAGGGTCAGGGCTCCCTGGCCGCTGTCTTCGGGCCGGGGGGCTCCCCAGATTCATGCTGGGCTCTGGCCTCTGTTCAGGCTCAGCCCAGCTCACCAGGCCCGGGGCATGGGGCCTCCCTTCCCAGGCCTGGGGCCCCCAGAAGGTACTTGGGGCTGGGGCCTGGGGTGGGATCTGGGGAACAAAGAAGCTGGGAGGGGCGTGTGGAGGCGAAGGGGCAGGCGGGGCTGTTGCTCGGGCCTCCAAGGTGCCCCCGTGGACAGGGGGGTCCGGGGCGTGGTCCATCAGCAGGGGCACCTCGGAGCCGTACCAGTCCTCGGAGCGCTCCCGGGGGGTGCCGGTGGGCTCGATCCACAGCTCTCCTCCGGGGCGCCAGACCAGGGTGGGCGGGTGGGGGCTGGGGCCGGGTCGCAGAGTGCGGCGGAACAGGCGCTCGGCCAGCACAGCCGTGGTGAGGAGGAAGAGGGCGGCCAGCACGGCCAGGCCCAGCATGATGGGGATGCAAGGCCCACAGGGCAGCGGGGGCCACGAGGCCGAATCCGCTGCAGGCGGCCCTTCCATGTGCCCAGAGGGCTGCTCTGGAGTCCACGGCATCTGGGGAGACAGGGTTGGGAGAGGAAGCTCCATCCAGAGGCCAAGAGCGGCAGCCAGGGCCCAGGCAGGACTGAGCAGAGGGACCGGGGTCAGGGGCTGGGACTCTGGCCCAAGAAACAGCCCAGAGGGACCCCGGGAAGGGCTAGAGGAGGCAAAGTGGGGGAAGCACCACTGGGGCCCCCAGCCGGCCCTCCTGCTCAGAACCCCACTTCCCCTCCCAGGTCCCAGGTGCCTCCGACAAAGCTCTAAGGGCCCAAGGGCGTCTTCCCTCTGCCTCCTCAGCCCCAAAGGCCTTGCTGGGCCTACAGAGGGGAAGTGGTGGGGCTGGTCCCAGGGCTCCCCACTACAGGGGCCTCCTGCGCTCCTCACCTCAGTCTTCTGACCTTGGGCTCCCCTCTCCCTTCAGAGCAGCTCTTCCCTGGCCTGTGGAAGGGCGCAGAGCAGGGCCTCAGATGAGGGCGGAAGGGAGGGCACCACCTGTTGCTGGGCAACTGTGCCCCAACTCCCCTGTCCTGAGGCGTGTTTCCAAGGCAACCTGGGGGGATGTGGTCACTGCGGTCGGTTGTTGGGGAGGCGGTTCCTGGCAAGAGGGGTGGGGCCAGAATGGGCAGTGGCTCTGTTGAACTCAGTGTCACCCCATCGTCAGGCCCCAGAATATGCACCCAGAGGCCCATTTCCCACCCCCTCCACCCCAGCACCTCGCGCCTCCCTCGCCTGCTCTCTGGAGGCTGCCCTGGCCCTGTCCTGCCCGCTGAGCGCCCGCCATCCAGCCCCCACGCCCTCCTGCGGGAGCGAGACTTCTGCCTTCTTTTCACGAGCATGTCTTCTACATCTCCATGTTTTCAGACCATTTGCCCCAGTTTCGGTTAGAAAATATCTGTGAGGTGAGGCCTGGTAGCAACAATGCCAAGCTCCTGGGAAAAGTCCAGGGCCAAAAACAGGCTGGGCACGTCTCCAAGACCCTGGACACTCGCCGTCTGGCTCCTTCCTCCCGTGGCTGAGGGTGGGAGGAGCCTGGGTGCGGACGGGATGGTGTCATTAGCTCCTGGTGTCCTTTCAGGTTGTGTGGTTTGACTCACTGACAGATGACAAGTGCGCCCCAATAAGGGAGGTGCTGTGCCCAGTCACACAGCCCACGTACACAGGAGGGATGGGGGAAGCATAGATGTAAATTCCTGGTCTAGCAAGCTCCCGGAACATAACACAACTCTTACCCGGTGTTAATATTTTGTTTTGCAAAATGACAACCATTTAGTGTGAAAAGCTACAAAAATATGCTGAAATGCTAGTGTCTGACAAAAGGGGGTCACGGGGGGCAGCCTGAGTCAGGCTGCTCTGCCCTGGTGGTTACTGATTTCAGAGGGGCAGGGGGAGGGGCAGGGGCAGGGGGAGGGGGAGGGGGAGGGGGAGGGGGAGGGGGAGGGGGAGGGGGAGGGGGAGGGATAGAAACATCAATGATGTCAGAGAATCATTCATGGGCTGCCTCCTGCACGCCCCACACTGGGGACCAGGCCTGCAACCTGGGCATGTACCCTGACGGGGAATTGAACAGTGACCTGCTGGTTCATAGGTCAACGCTCAACCACTGAGCCATGCCGGCTGGGCTTAATACCACTGAATTGCACACTTAAAAATGGTTAAGACAGTAAATTTTATGTTATATATAGTTATTACAATAAAAATGTTTTCTTTTCAAAAATCCATATAAATAACCAAATAAAACGTGAAATTTGTTATGGATGCTCTCTCTCAATTAGTCTTTAAAAATAAATAAAAACACTAGAAGAGTAGACATTATTAAAAATCATAATGAACAAACATGATTTTTCCATTTTTAAAGTTTTGAAATGGGTGTTTTGATTCTTTTTTTAAAAAAATGTATTTTTATTGATTTCAGAGAGGAAGAGAGAGAGAGAGAGAGAGAGAGAGAGAGAGAGAGAGAGAGAGAGAAAGAAACATCAATGATGAGAGAGATTCATTGATCAGCTGCCTCCTGCACGGCCCCTACTAGGGATCAAGCCCGCAACCCAGGCATGTGCCCTGACTGGGAATCCAACTGTGACCTCCTGGTTTATAGGTCGACACTCAACCACTGAGCCACACCAGCCAGGTGGTGTTTTATTCTTAACAGTCTTTTATCACTTTTTAAAAAATATATTTGTATTGATTTCAGAGAGGAAGGGAGAGGGAGAGAGAGATAGAGACAACAATGATGAGAGAGAATCATTGATCAGCTAGCTGCCTCCTGTACACCCCACACTGGGGATTGAGCCTGCAACCTGGACATGTGCCTTTGACTGGAATAGAACCTAGGACCCTTCAGTCCGCAGGCCGACGCTTTATCCACTGAGCCAAACCAGCCAGGGCTCTTTGATTACTTTTTTAAAAAGCTTAAAAAATTTTAACTGCTTCCTCAAAAAATTAAATAGATTTACCACATGATCCCACAATTATGCTCTATGTATTCTAAGCATATACAAAAAAAACTGAAAGCAGAGACTCAAACAGATATTTGCACACCAATGTTTATAGCAGTGTTGTTCACAATAAGCCAAAAAGTAGAAACACATGTTCATCAGTGGATGAATGGATAGACAAAATGCCACACACACACACACACACACACACACACACACACATACTGGAACATTATTCACCCCAAAAAGAAAGAAAATTCTGACACATTCTCAATATGCATATATTTTTTAATCCTCACCTGAGCATATTTTTTATTTTTAGGGAGAGAGGAAGGGATCAAACCCACAAACTAGGTATGTGCCTTGACCGGGAATGGTACCTGCCACCTGGCCAGGGCACAGTCGACCACAGGGGTGACCTCTAGGACAGGGGTGGGTAACATCTGGCCCGCGGGCTGTACGAGGCCCGTGAAATCATTTGGTCCGGCCCTGCCAAGGCATCTGCCGGCAGGACTCGAAATTCAATAAATCTAGGAGCTTTTTTATAGCAACAAAATTTATAGTAAGTGAATTATAATAAGCGAATGATGTTATACATTTCCAAGTGGCCCTTGGCAGGAAAAAGGTTCCCCACCCCTGCTCTAGGATATTATGCTAAGTGAAATAAGCCAGTCACAAAGGAAAAATACTGCATGATTCTACTCACAGGTTCCTAGAGCCTGCAACAAGGCGTGTCAAACTCAGAGACGGAAAGCAGAATGGTGGGTGCCAGGGGCGGGGGATGGGGAGGGGGAAGGGAAGTTACTTTAATGGAGATAGTTTCAGTTTGAGAAGATGAAAAAGTTCTGGAAATGATGGTGGTGACGGTTGCACAATGTAGATATGCTTAATGCCACTGAACTGTACTTACACATCATTAAAATGGTATGTTTTATGTTATGTATATTTTACCACAATCAGAAACTTAACAATATAGAAAATGGAAACATAGAGAAGAAAATGATTTCCCGTAATCTCCGCACTCCCAAATAAACCTGTGTCCTTTTTTATGGGCTCTGTCGGGTGGGGACCAGACCCAGTTGCCCTCACGTCCAGGTCTCTCCCACTCCCCGCGCCCCCAAGGATTTCTGAGAAAAGGAATCGGGAAGTTACTCAAGGCAATGTGTGTGCAATAGAGAAGTCTGTGGGTCAGGTCTTTGAGGGGTGCTCCGGGTTGTGGGGTGGGTGCTGCAGGGCCGGGTGTTCGGGTGGGCTTGACTGCGCCTGGAACCAGCGAGGAAAGCGATTTCCGTCGCCGCGGCAGCTGGCTGTGTGCTGCTGCGTGTAGAGTTGTCCTGGTGCTCTTCGCTCCTGGGTCTACGTGGTGGTGTCATGCTAAGCGCTGAGGGCCCGGAGAAGTCACCCCGCGGACTGGCTGTGAAAGACACGGCTTTACTCGGACTCACATGTGCACGGGTGGCGGCTGACAGGGGAAGTTTACAGCTGACAGGCTGAGTCCCATCGGCCTTTGGCCTTCGGCCAGGCCGCACAGGGGGTGGCTGGGGGCCGGCGCTATTGTTTCGCCACCACCCAGACTTTCCCAACGCAGGGCTTTACAGAGTACAGAGCACAGAGAAACCAGGCATGCAGGAGGAGGGGCGGGGGCCGCGTGAGATCAAACGCTGCTTCTTGCCTGAGGAGCTGGCCAGGCTCCCAAGGTCTCGGTCTGCGTACTGAGGGCCTGCATCCTCTCCCCGTGGGCGGGAAGAGGGGGAGCTGGAGCAGGAGGGGCCCGTGTTCTCATGGACCATACAGGCGGTTTTCAAACACGTCTGCACATCTCTCAGCACTGCTGTCCTCAGACTGGGCCTCGCCTCGGCCTCTTGGATAGAGGCTGGTCTTAGTGACTCACTGCAGTGGAGCACAGCAGAAGTGACTGCATGGGTCCCGAGGCTAGTTTTAAAAAAAGGATAGCGCTCCCGCCTGGCCGGCCGGGGCACTCGGCCCCCCCGCCACTCAATGCCCGCCCTGGCACCCAATCGCAAGTGTGAGAAAGCCCAAGCCCCTGTAGGTGCCCTGGTGAAAGCCCCAGCTAGGGTGCCAGCTGACAGCCACTACCCAGCCCCTTAATGAGCAGCTCTTCCGGTGCCCAGCCCCAGCCCTCCGGCCACGTCAGCTGATGCCAAGGAGAGCAGAGGTGAGCTATGCCCTCTGAGTCCTGCCCAAACATGGATTTATGACAAAAATACATATTGCTCTTTTAGGTCAAGTATTGGGGTGGTTTGTCACACAGATAACTTGGAACATTCTATGCCAGTGGTTCTTTATCCCTATCACCATCGTCCCTTTCTGTCCCACCGTTTTAGGGTCTGAATTGGGGCTGTGTGCAGAGGAAAACAGTAGCAAGTTGGTTAAGAAATACCTCAGGTGGCCCTAACCGGTTTGGCTCAGCGGATAGAGCGTCGGCCTGTGGACTCAAGGGTCCCAGGTTCGATTCCGGTCAAGGGCATGTACCTTCGTTGCGGGCACATCCCCAGTGGGGGGTGTGCAGGAGGCAGCGGATCGATGTTTCTCTCTCATCGATGTTTCTAACTCTCTATCCCTCTCCCTTCCTCTCTGTCAAAAATCAATAAAATATATTAAAAAAAAGTACCTCATGTGATTCAGATATGCCCTCCCCCTCGCTGAGCTCCACCAGCCCTGCTCTGTCCAATAGAGTAGCCATTAGCCACACGTGGCTCTTCAAATTAATTAGAGTGAGATACAATAAGATGTCCCGTCGCATTAATTATACTTCAGGTTCTCAGCGGACACATGCAGCCAGCGGCGTGCGGCCGCCACGGGAAGTTCTGCTGGGCTGCGCAGCACAGACCCTCGCTGCCAGGGTGGGCCGGGGCGGCACGCACGGCCAGCATCGCGGGGCGCGTGCACGCAGACCGCCGAGGCAGAAGCTGCATCTGCTCAGGGTGCCCGGGTGACTGGAGGCACCAGCCCCGAGCTCTCAGCTTCTCATGAGAAGCACCCGGGAGCTTTTGAAAAAGCTTGAGTCGTCTGAGGTGGACTGGGCGTCAGTCTTCCTTAAGGTTTTCCAGGTGGTCCCAATGTTCAGCTAAGGCTGAGAAGCACTGCCTGAGCCCGCTCTGTATCTCCTGGGGCGGGTTTGGGGCGGGGGGGCGACAGCTTCTGCCCTGGAGTGGGCATCTGCTGGATGCCCACTATTTGAGGAGTTTCTTTCCTGGACGGTTGCGGTAAGAGCTGTCACATTTGTTCAGTGTCACTGCACACTGAGTTACTGGGTGGACGCCTCAGGCTGGACTAATTACTGTAGTTCTTTCCCTCGAGTTTTAAGACTGACGGGCTCTCTGGGAGAGTGAATCTGCTAGACGGAAAGGTTGGGAACTGCCAGTGGTCCTTCTCCCATCACTTGAGCCAGAGAAGTGAAGAAGCCGGCCCGCAGAGAGGAGCACTGGGGAGACACTTCTGATGGTGTCTGAGTCCCGCGTTCCAGCTCCTTCCCAATGCCCAGCCGTATTGCTGTCCTTGGGTTCCTGTGTCCTTATAATACATTTTCCTTTGTGCCTAACAATGAGGGCTAAGTTTCTGGGACTTGTAACCCAAACAAACGGTGCTAATTTATGTAATCCTGGGCCTGTTAATCATGTTTCAAAACAGAATTTCCGACTAAATGCCACAGGTGACTCCAAGTTAATGAGTAAAAAACAGCTTTATTACCATTGTACTACATAACACGTTTCTTTTTTATACTTTTATATATTTGTGTACTATTTCATAATAAAAATATTTTTTACAAAAGCCCCCTCGCTCTATAAGCTTATTGATGTCTATCTGAACGAATGGCATCCTGACCTCCCAGCTGGCGGACCTAGAAACGTGTGGGGTAGTCTGGAATCTCTCCTTCTCACCCCCTCCCTCCAACTGGTCCAGGTGACTATATATGTAAAATACCCCTTCCCACCCCCACAGCCACCACCTTATTCTGTTCTCACCCCTCAGTCTCCACAGCCTCGTATGGTGGTTTCCCTTCCTCTCATTTCTCCCCATCCTCATCTTTTCCAGGTTAAGCTTTTAAAAAGACAGTTCTGATCCTGTCACTTTTCTGCTTAAAATTTTTTGAGGGCCTACCGTTGCCAACAAGATCAAGTTGAAATTCCTTGGCTAAACACACAAGGCCCTTCACAGTCTGGCTCCAAACCCCCCTCTCCATCCTCACACTCACACAAGCTCAAGCTCCGGGAGCCCACTGTTTCCCTTCTTCTCGTGTGTCCTTATTTATTCACCTGCCCAGCCAATAAAACCCCAGTGATGTGCCATTTTACTGTGTGCTGGGGATACGGTCTCTTTCCCTTTGAAATCAGAACACCCATCTATCTGGCCAACCTTCACTCGTCCATCAAGACTCCGCTAACACATCATTCCTTTGGGAAGCCTTCCACTACTTCTCCAAAGGCCACGAGTTGGAGTCCACTCCGTGGGGGTGGAAAGGGTGAGCAGGGAAGGCTTGCCAAGAGCCAATGGTGCTTACCTATTATTCAGGATCTCCAAGAGTGACTCCTGTTCAGGGCTTCCAAGGAAAATGACCAGGAGCCAACCAGGATGGACTGGCCTGGACTTCCAAAAAGAGCAGCCCAGCCAGGTCACTAGCAGATGTGTCACGCTAGAAGTGTGGCTGGACACCTACTTTCGGGAAGAGAAGCCAGTGCTGAGTGGAGTGTGTCAGTGGGCGTGCCCCCCCGTGTGCATGTGCTTGTGCTCTTGTGTGCCTGGGCGTCAGAATCCCTGACGATGAGCTCAATGCAGTTGCAGTCAGGGACACAGCTATGATGGTGCTCCAGGGAGTCTGGCTGCTTTTGCATATGGAGCCCCCTACGACTAAAATGCAACCTGTCAACCCTCTTGAGTTGGGGACATTTTGGCTACTAGTGAAATCACAAATCCAAGCAATAGTTATTGAAAATCTACTATGTGACATGTACAGGGATTCATCAGTGAGCAACCAGACATGGTCCCTGCACTTGGGGGCTTACTTGGGGAGTAAGCAACCAAGCATGTCCCAGCTCCTGCTAGTCTCCATGTATGTTAATTACGTGCCCCTCCTTTGTGTATGAGAGACTGGGAAGACTTTCCGATGACACGGCCTGATTTATTCGGGGCTGGACAGACAGGAGAGGGGGAGGAAGCAGGCTTTTCCAGCAGTGAACCCTCTCTGAGGAAACGTGTTTGCAAAACTGGAAGCCACAGCTCTGTGCTATGTCCTATCCAACCAGTAGGTTCAGATGACACCAGGCCTAGTATATCTGACCCTCAAAGGAACAGGGGTTTGGGAGGTTGCTGAGCTACCCCTTGGAGTTCTGCTCCCTCTCAGCCGAAAGGACTCGCTGACTGATCCCCAGGTGCTGGGGTCCCCTCTGCACAATCTAGCCACCCTATACCTCAGCGGTTCCCTACAGCCCCAAGCTGAAGCTGAAACTCACAGGCCCATCAGGAGATACATGACACCTGTTGGATCTCACGGAAGCAATCAGTTGAGCTAAGTATGGGTAGTGGCCTCTGCCCACATGGCCACTTGCTGCAGGTCTTGTTTCTCTGCCATGATGACATTTGGAAAGTCATTGAGGCCCATTCCAGACTGAGGCTTTCAGTGCCCAGCATCCGACCCTACACTCTGGGATACACTGTGGCCCAGTCGATGTGCCAGGAGAAAGAAGGGCGGAGGGGCTACCACATCTTCCCCAGCTCCTGTGTGTACATGAGCCTGACCATACTCGGGCTCTTAGTCTGATTCTGGTGGAGATGGATGTTCTCAAGAAAACATGAAGCTTCATGCCCTCCACAACTCACCTGGCCATCAGGAAGGTTTATTACCTCTGTGTGCTGTTAGCCACCTGAGACCCAACTGGAGGACCCACTGTGCCTGGTTCCAGGAGACACATCCATCCTCTAGCACTTGCATCCCGACACCAAGGGCTTCCAACGGATCCTGAATGCATCGCTCCACTGCTGCACTTTCTACATGTAGCAGGACTGGGTGGCCAAACTGTATTATTTCTATTGAGCTATATAATTCACATGCTACGAATTTCACCCTTTCAGAGTGTACAATTCAGTGGTTTAAAAGATATTCATAATACTATGCAACCATCACCACTACCTAATTCCAGAACATTTTTATCACCCCAAAAAGAAGCACTGTACCCATTAGTAGTTACTCCCCATTCCCTGGTAACCACTATTTGCTTTCTGTCTCTATGGATTTGCCTATACTGGACATTTTATGCAAATCTATATATATAAAAGGCTAATATGCAAAGTGTCATATTGAACTTGGGAGTTCAACAGGGAGAACGAGAGTTCAATTGCTCACTATGATGTGTGCGGACCACCAAGGAGTGGTGCGGAACATGGAGGGTGACCAGCGGTGGTGGTGGGACACTGAGGGAGCGAGGGAAGGAGGAGACGGAGAGGCAGGGGAAACTGCTCGGTGGTGTGCGGGCAGCGAAGGGAGGAGATGGGGAACCTGATCAGCCCTGATCGTCGGCCAGGCCTAGGGACCCTACCCGTGCACAAATTTCATGCACTGGGCCTCTAGTGTAATAATATAATATGTGGCCTTTTGTCTTTTCATCCATGCCATCGCCTGAATCAATACTTCATTCCTTTTTTATAGCTGCACTAGAGGCCCGATGCATGAAATTCATGCAAGGAGCTCCGAAGGCGGAGGCAGCAGCAGCCCCGGATGCTGCCTCAGCCCTCACAGTCTGGAAGGTCATCCAGAAGGTGGTTTGGCTGTCCAGTCTAATTAGCATATTAACCTTTCATTATTATAGATAATATTCCAGTGTATCAATGTACTACATTTTTACCCATTTATCAATTGATAGACTTGTGGGTTGTTTCCCCCCTTTTTTGTGGGTTGTTTACCCTTTTTAGCTATTATAAGTAACTAGAGGCCTGGTGCACAGATTTGTACACCAGTGGGGTCCCTTGGACTGGCTTCAGCCCTCTCACAATCTGGGATTCCCTCGGGGGATGTCAGACTGCAGGTTTCAGCCCAATCCCTGCAGGCCAGGCCGAGTGACCCAAATGGTGCATGAATCCGTGTACTGGGCCTCTAGTACGCATATAAGATCTTTGGTTAGTCTCTTCCCGACCTTCCCCCTCCCTCCTTCCCTCTGAGATTCATCAGTCTGTTCCATGTTTCCATGCCTGTGCATTGAGCGTCTGCCCCTTGGTGGTCAGTGTGTGTCATAGCTACTGGTCAAATAGTCGCTTAGGCTTTCATATATATAGATGCGACTATGAACACTCATGTATAAATTTTTGTGTAGACATATGTTTTCAATTTCTCTTTGGTATAGACAGGAGAATTTTTCAGTCACATTGTAACTCCATGTTTAACTTTTTGGGGAACTGTGGATGGCCAAATTTACATCAGCTGAACTCATCCACTTCTCTTTACTTTTTTTTTTTTTTTAATATATTTTTATTGATTTCAGAGAGGAAGGGAGAGGGAGAGAGAGATAGAAACATCAATGATGAGAATCATTGATCGGCTGCTTCCTGCACACCCACCACTGGGGATCAAGCCTGCAACCCGGGCATGTGCCCTTGAAGGGAATCTAACTTGGGACCCTTCAATCTGCAGGCTGATGCTCTATCCACTGAGCTAAATCGGCTAGGGCGTTACTTTCTGCTTAGAACTCACCCTCTTACAGGAACAAAAGCTCCACACCTTCTCACTCTACATTGTTGAGTACAACTATGAACCTGGCTCCTGGGCAAAATGTGGAGGCCACCAATTTCAGGAAGAAAGAGAATCAATAGCAGGTACCAGGGGAGACAACTTCGGGAAGACTTTGCTCTCTTCCTGCCATGCTTATGCCACCCATCCTGGCTGAAGCCTATAAAGCTCTTCTTACGCAATGTTCATGTGACTGGAATTCTGGATCTTATGTTTCAAGCTGCTTTCATTCACACACAACTAACCCCAATCTCAACACCGCCTACTGAGCATGGTGTGCTTGGACCTTGCCACACTCACCTGGGAACAAGAAGCAACAGCCAGGAACAACTGGGAGGTGATCAACTCAGGAGGCTCTTGACCCATGGTTCAGGCTGCAACATGAGCAACAGCTGAGAGCTCCAAGCAGAATGCTGGACAAAGTGGCTTTGCACTTCAGAAGTTCAGCCTCAGCGATACAGAAGCATGCAGTCAATCCTAAACTTCTCTTGACCAGACTGAATTTAAACCATGCTCCCAGCTCCTGTGTTCTCTGAAAAGCACACCACCAGGTGGTAAGAAGCAGAGAAATAGGCCACAGATAACCCCATTTTATACTCAGAAACTAAGGCATAATGGGGTTGAGTAGCTTGTTTGGGTGCCTAACTGTCCCATGTGCCTGGGAATATCTGGTTTTATAACCGAATGTTCCCTGTCCCAGAAAACCTTGTAATTTTGAGCCAACTGAGAAAGTTGGTCAAGGTCATTCATTCAAAGTCACACAACTCAAGTGCTGGAGCTGAATCTGAACCCAGATCTGACCATCTCCAACACCCTCCTTCCACTAAATGAATGACTCACTGAGCAGGGCAATCACATGAAACAAACTCAGAGCTTCAACAAGAGAACGCAGGTACTTCCTGTTGCTCTTCCGGTCACACTTGCCCTCTCTGCAGTGGGGTCCAGCCCAGCTGAGAGCTCCAGCCCTCGCCCAGGGCCAGCTTGCTGCCATCAGGGAATAAAGACAGGGTGGAGCTCAGGAGAGTTTCATCACTGCTAGGGCCTGCCAGATCTCACTTACCTGGCTGCCCAACACACCGAGATCAGAGATTCCAACCTTGAGAGCTGTGAAAAATGATGAGAATGAATTAGAAAGGTCTCAAGTGCCACTCTTTGTGGAAATCTGAAGAGGTGAAAGGCACATGGGCTTTGGAACCAGTCAACCCTGGGATTAAATCTGAGCTGCCAAGCTTAACAGCTGTGAGACCCTTGGCAATCGCTTTAATTGTGCCATTACCATTTTTTCACAAATCACCAAACCTGAAGCACTATTGGGAAGATAATATTAGATAGTTTATATAAAGCACCTCATACAGTAGGATCAACACTTGCAGCCCCTTCCACCTTGATTTAACATTGCTTCTTATCTTTGAAAGATCATAAAGGATTTGCCCCTTCACATTAGGGGCCCACCTTAAACCTGATACCATACAAGACTGCTCTACATTGACCATCAAATTCCCCAGGCTTTGAGCCTGACCTTCCTCCCACTCCACCTGCTGGTCCATCTTATTGACACTTCTTTTTCCTGGGGTCCATCTCTGACTGCTCACCTCCCCTGACTTCACTCCACTTCCTCTATATCCTTGACTTTATAGTCCAAGGACTTTGCAGTGCTTCAGCCCTTCTCTCTCCAGCACTTGTCAACCTAGTCCTTCTGCCACCCCTTCCTCATAAATCCTTTTCCCTGGATCAATACAGTCAGCATCCTTTTGTCTTATACCGGGTTAGAGAGAAAATCTATTGGAGGAAACCACACAGCTCACCATATTTAGAGTCTCCAGCTCTACCTGCTTCCTGTCATCCTGTAACATGGATCTGGACAATTCTCTCTTCCTCACCTACATACAGTTGCTCTTCCAAACCTTCCACAGCTTCCCTAGAGAGCCCTGCCCAACTCCATCAGCTCTCTCCAGTAACTGATAGCCTCTTCCTTCTCCATACACACAGCAGGAGCCCCAGTTCTCTTCCTTGTTGATTCTCAGCCGCCAAGAGTGGGGTTGGCCCCATCTGCCCCTAATCCCCACCCCAGCAAGGGTAGATTAGTAATCAGAAAATAAACTCTTGGCTCCACTCACAGCCTGGCTGGGGATTCTTCTTGGCTTCCTCCAGTTCCTGCAGCCTTATCTGCCCTGATACTTACCTTCTGTAGTGAAGGAAGATGTGTCCCACTTTGTCCTTCTGCTGATCTTCCTACTTTGTTCAAATGTCTCCTCTCCTCCTATGCTACTGTTCTGGCCATAATTGACTGTGCATCTTCTATGTGCCCAGCAATTTGCTAAGCACAGTTTTTTATATCTCATTTAAACCTCTAAAGCAGCGGTTCTCAACCTGTGGGTCGAGGCCCCCTTGGGGGTCGAACGACCCTTTCACAGGGGTCGCCTAAGACCATCGGAAAACACATATATAATTACATATTGTTTTGTGATTAATCACTATGCTTTAATTATGTTCCATTTGTAACAAGGAAATTGGGGGTCACCACAACATGAGGAACTGTATTAAAGGGCCGCGGCATTAGGAAGGTCGAGAGCCACTGCTCTAAAGTAACCCTTTGTAATGGATCTTATCCCTCTTTTACTAATGAGGTTCAGAGACTTAAATAACTTGCCCAAGATCAATGGTAGGGCTAGGCCTCAGCCAGCCTCTCTCTTCACTCTGTAGTCCTGGCATCTGTGACCAACTTCCCTGGCCACGGGCAAGGTCCTCATTCCCTCCTCAGTGTCTGACTGACCGGATCAGCTCACCCTGACCAGTCACTGCCCTGGCAGGGCTGTGCCTTTGGTTTGCCCGCAGGTGGCTCTGAGGCCTTCTAGGGCAGGAAGCTTCATTTCCATTTCCAAGTGGCCTCTGCAAATGCTTTGATTGCGTTAGGTTCAGGCTACCTTTGCCTGTGTATCAGTATTCTGTGGTTCGTTGAGCATTTTGCCCTTATTCTTTTATAAATTGAGTGGACGTGAAAAAATGATGATACTAGAGAAAAGATATGAGATCTCATAACCTTGGCACAACAGGAGCAAAGGTGAGAAGTATTGTGGATGCTGACTCTGGCCTCAGTTGGACATACACCGGGCTTTAGTTTGTTACAGAATTTACCAGCGACCAGAAGATACACACACAGGAGTACTCAGAGATACAGGAAAAGCCCATTTATTTCCAGATGTACTAGTACTGTGACTCGGGGGAGCCTGTTTCCAAATCCTGAGCCCCCTAATATGGAGGAAGCTTTCTCTTTATACCCTTTGGTTTCTTTGTCCCCCAAATAACAATCAGACTTCCGGACCTTTCGCGGGCTTTGCAAAAAGTCCCGTGTGTTGGATGGGGGCCATGAGACCACACCTAAAAGCCTGGCCTGGCGCCAGCGCTGATAACCTCCTCCAGGGGTTGTGTATGGTTCATGGTTTATGGCCGCTGTAAAATGGGAGTATCTAGGTAAGCAGGTCTTGAAGACCAGATCATTAAGAAAGGGGCAGTGACTTGATTATAGGCTAATAACAATGTTAGCATTAGGGGTACTGATTAACTAGGTGCAGAGTCAGATTGCTAGACCCCTCCCAAAAATGTATTTTTATGTTCCCCATCAAGTTAGTCTTCAGTATCTTCAATTGAGAAGGAAAAGAACAAGATTGAAGCCTGAGTGTGGAATGCTAACAATACATGACTTACTTGTGCTCACTTGGCTCATAGAGAAACACTTCCTTGGCACTCACCACGCACACGTCTGCTGGAGCTTTACTCTCACTACCATTAAATTCTCACAGCAACCCTGAGAGATAGGTACAGTTCTCTCTCTCTCTCTCTCTCTCTCTCTCTCTCTCTCTCTCTCTCTCTCTCAAACAAGCAGAAAGAAGTCAAATAACTTGCCCCAGGCACACGGTGGCTTCTGAGTGGCGGCAGCTGGGTCCGCACACAGCCAGTGCACTTCAGCAGCTCTCCACACTGCTCTCTTTTCATGCACTTGTGGAACACTCCACGTGCAAGAGCAGATGACTGTTTGAATCTCATGTGATATATCTATAAAGGAGGCCAGATCTGCTCATATTTTTAGATAAATTCTTCCTGACACACAGCCAGAATGAGTGCACCCTGGTAGAATGACCTCAGCTCACTCCCACTTTGACAGCAGCTTGTCCCGCAGATATGAGCACTGGATCTGGCTGGTTCAACCAGCCCAGACGGATGGGGACTTCATCTCTTCTAATATTATATCGTCATATGTTTAGAGAGTGATTGTGAGAAAGGAAACAAAGGGAAGATAAGCTAAACAAAGGGAAAAAAGGAGTTGCAGTGGCTCAAACAATTCTGTAAGGACTTGAAGACTGAAAGCAAAAAATGAGGAGGCTTAAAAAGTTTCCATGGCCCTAGCTGGTTTGGCTTAGTGGATAGAGTGTTGGCCTGAGGACTGAAGGGTCACAGGTTCGATTCCAGTCAAGGGCATATGCATGGGTTGCGGGCTCTATTCCCAGTGGGAGGCGTACAGGAGACAGCCATTCAATTATCTCGCTCATCATTGATGTTTCTCTCTCTCCCTCTCCCTTCCTCTCTGAACTCAATAAAAATGTGTTTTTTTTAAAAGTTACCATGTAACTATGCCTCAATAAAAGGAAATTAAACTCATATTCCCTTCAGTCATCCAGACCAACTTACATAAAATTCATTTTCAAGTCTTACTATGCATTTGACAACATCTCTAGAATCTGGGTTTTTTTTATTATTTTTTTAGAGATAGAGGAAGGTAGAGAGAAACATCTATCGATTGCCTCCCACGTGCTCACCAACCCAAAACCTAGCCATGTGCCCTGACTGGGAATCAAACCTGCCACCTTATGGTGTACGGGACGATGCCCAACCAACTGAGCCACACCAGACCAGACACATCTCTAGAATCTGAACTCAAGCTAAGTCATAAAATAAAGCTACCTGCCCTGGCCGGTTTGGCTCAGTGGATACAGCGTCAGCCTGCAGACTGAAAGGTCCCAGGTTCGATTCCGGTCAAGGGCATGTACCTTGGTTGCGGCACATCCCCAGTGGGAGGTGTGCAGGAGGCAGCTGATCGATGTTTCTCTCTCATCGATGTTTCTAACTCCCTATCCCTCTCCCTTCCTCTCTGTAAAAAATCAATAAAATATATTTTAAAAAAATAAAAATAAATCTACCTGTGAGAAAGATCATGGCTGCCCAGATCAACTTTATGTGAGAGACGAAAAAGAAAGGCTGTTTTGTATGTTGTTGTTGTTTTCATATATTTTTACTAGAGGCCCAATGCACGGATTCACACACGGGTGGGGTCCCTCAGCCTGGCCTGCGCCCTCTCGAAATCTGGGACCCCTCGGGGGGATGTAGCAGTGCCGAAGCAGCAGATGGCTGGGGAGGAGCCCCAGCCAGGGCCAGGCACAGCTCTGCTGCTGCTCATCCCGGCTCCACTGCACCTGTCGCCGCCGCCCAGTAGCACTGCTGCAGGGGTGGAAGAGGCTCCTGCCACCACAGCTGCGCTCACCAGCTGTGAGCCCAGCTTCTGGCTGAGTGGCACTACCGCTGTGGGAGCTCACTGACCACCAGGGGGCAGCTCCTGCCTTGAGCATCTGCCCCTGGTGGTCAGTGTGCATCATAGTGATGGGTTGACCGGTCGTTCCAGTCGTTCTGGCGTAACAGTCACTTAGGCTTTTATATATATAGACTAGAGGCCCGGTGCACAAAAATTTGTGCACTCGGGGGGGAGGGAGGTCCCTCAGCCCAGCCTGTGCCCTCTCGCAGTCTGGGACCCCTCGGGAGATAACGACCTGCTGGCTTAGGCCTGCTCCCGGGTGGCAGAGGGCAGGCCCAATCCCTAGGTGCAGCCCCTGGTCGGGCTCAGAGCAGGGCCGATTGGGGAGTTGGGGCGCCGCCCCTGTCATGCACAGAGCAGGGTTGATGGGGAGGTTGCGGCGCCACCCCCTGTCATGCACAGAGCAGGGCCAATCAGGGGGTTGGGGCGCCGCCCTCTATCACCCACAGAGCAGGGCCGATCAGGGGGTTAGGGCGCCGCCACTCTCACACTCAGGGCAGGGCCGATGGGGAGGTTATGGCTCTACCCCGTCACACACAGAGCAGGGCCCGTGAGGGGTGGGGGGTGGGGCGCCACACCCTGTCACACACAGAGCAGGGCCGATCAGGGGGTTGGGGAGCTCCCCCCTATCAGGCACAGGGCAGGGCTGATCAGGGGGTTGGGGCGCCTTCCCCTGTCACGAACAGAGCAGGGTGGATAGGGAGGTTGTGGCCCCGCCCCCTGTCACACACAGAGCCGCAGGGCGATCAGGGGGTTTGGGCGCTGCCCCCTGTCACGCTGATCCCGGTGCCGGGAGGCCTCACGGCTCCGCTGATCCCGGTGCTGGGAGGCATATTACCCTTTTACTATATAGGGTAGAGGCCTGGTGCACGGGTGGGTGCCAGCTGGTTTGCCCTGAAGGGTGTCCTGGATCAGGGTGGGGGTCCCCACTGGGGTGCCTGGCCAGCCTGGGTGAAGGGATGATGGCTGTTTGCAGCTGGTCACACACCCCTCAGGGTGGGGGTCCCCACTGGGGTGCCTGGCCAGTCTGGGTGAGGGGCTGAGGGCTGTTTTCAGGCTGGGGGTGACTGAAGCTCCCAACCGCTCCTTTCTTTCTTTCTTTTTTTTTTTATTCTGGGCCAGCTTTAGCTTTAAGGCTTGGCTCCAGCTCTTAGGCCTCTGCTGCTGAAAGTAGGTTTCTGGCCTTTGCTTACAATGTTGCGATCCTGCTGGCTGAAGCTGGGTGGACTAAAACAGGTTTCTGAGGTTTTGTTTAGCTTCTATATTTGTTACATAGTTGCTTAGAGTTGCAGCTCAGAGGCCTGCAGCGGCAGGCGGGGAACATTGGAGTCCTCCGTCACTGAAGCAAGCAAGCCTCATGTTAGTTTCAAGCTGCCTGGCTGCCGGCCGCCATCTTGGCTGGCAGTTAATTTGCATATTGCCCTGATTAGCCGATGGGAAGGGTAGCGGTCGTACGCCAATTACCATTTTCTCTTTTATTAGATAGGATTGATTTCAGAGAGGAAGGGAGAGATAGAAACATCAATGATGAGAGATAATCATTGATTGGCTGCCTCCTGCGCGCCCCACACTGGGGATTAAGCCTGAAACCCAGACATGTGTCCTGACTGGTAATCCAACTGTGACCTCCTGGTTCATAGGCTGACACTCAACCACTGAGCCACACTGGCCAGGCAAGTAAGGCTATGCTTTGTGGAAGTCTGCAGGGGAACAAGAATAAACATTTACTAGGTGCCTACCACGTGCCAGGTCTTTACCAGAAGGTTGACAAAAAATGGATTGTTCTCATGATCTCCAATTTACAGATGAAGAAACTCAGTAGGTCATGAAGCAAGGGCTGGAATCAGTCTTTAAGCCAGTGGTTCTCAACCCTCTGGCCCTTTAAATACAGTGCCTCATGTTGTGACCCAACCATAAAATTATTTCCGTTGCTACTTCGTAACTGTCATGTTGCTACTGTTATGAATCGTAATGTAAATATCTGATATGCAGGATGGCCTTAGGCGACCCCTGTGAAAGGGTCGTTCGACCGCCAAAGGGGTTGCGACCCACAGGTTGAGAACCGCTGCTTTAAGCCCATGTCTCTTTATAATACAACTAGAGGCCCAGTGCATGAAATTTGTGCACTGGTAGGGTTCCTAGTGGCGGCTGGCTGCTGGCTGGGTACTCCCTCCCTTCCCCCCGTTGCCTGCCCCTGCCACCAGCCAGTGTTTCCCTCCCTTCCCCCAGCCGGCCCCACCCCCTGGTCTAACTCCTGGACAACTCCCAGTTGAGGGGACAATTTGCATACTATGCTTTTATTATATAGGATATTCTGTCTGTGAATTCTTAGTACATTGCTATAGGTTCCCAATTTAAGAAATGATTAACTCATTTTGTAGCATGATCTATCTATATAAAAGGCTAATATGCTAAGTTTCCGACCGTCCAACCGGTCACTATGATGTGCACTGATCACCAGGGGGCAGGCGCTCAATGCAGGAGCTGCTGTGACATACACAGAGAAACAGCACCACAGACCTGGCACCTACAAAGCAACACTCGGCTTCCCCCAAATGGGACAGGGGCCCTGCCACCACCCTGGAGTGACAGCCTACTAAATCGCAGCCGACAAAATGCAGTCCACAGCCCAGCCCAGCCCGGAAATGATGGCTGTGGGCACCGGGTAATGATGTCACGTAGCAACGCCCGGCTTCCTCTCCCTACTGACAACTAGCCTCCTTGCAGTTTCTTCAGCCCAGGAACACGACTTGCTTTACAGCCAGCTGCAAACATTTCACACTTTAACCAAAGGTTATGAAGCATTTTCTGTGCCTCATCTGATTTGATCCTCACAGAAGTCCTGGAGTAGGTAGATAGGAGACGTGGTAGAATCCTATTTTCTTTTCATTAGCCAGAAAATGGAGATTTAGAAAGCTTAGAAACTTAACCCTGACTGAAAAGAACTAAGAATTGGTGGACCCTGAAAATGACTTCAGGTTTTCTCACTGTGCAGAATATAGTCAAACACTGCTGCAGTTAAATATTTTACCCTTTTGCCGTAACCGGTTTGGCTCAGTGGATAGAGCGTCGGCCTGCGGACTGAAGGGTCCCGGGTTCGATTCCGGTCAGGGGCATGTACCTTGGTTGCGGGCACATCTCCAGTGGGGAGTGTGCAGGAGGCAGCTGATCGATGTTTCTCTCTCATCGATGTTTCTAGCTCTCTATCTCTATCCCTTCCTCTCTGTAAAAAATCAATAAAATATATATATATATATAAAAAAAAATTTTGCCCTTTGTTCTCCCTGCAAAATCTACAATAATAATCTGCTTTGTGTTGATATTTACTGCTGTGTTGCTGACAATTACCTGAAAGAGAAGTTGGGGTGCTTCACTGGGCTGGAAAAAGTTTAGCTATATCAGAAATTAGGTCTAATTAAGCAAGTTTATTATATATATATATACATATATATATATATATATATATATATATATATATATATATATATATATATATATATGGCTAAGTTGACTCCTGCATGCGTGATACATATAAAGTGCTTGCTGGCGCCAATCACATGTGTGTGTTTCGTTTTGTCATTGTCTATTGCGAATTTGGTTGACCTATTATAGAGAAAGAGCGAATAGAGATATTAAAATATTTCTCCTAATTAATTTCCTTTCAATGTGCACAAATTTGTGCACCGGGCCTCTAGTATGCATATGAAGTCATTATGTTGTATATCTGAAATTAATATAATGTTATATGTCAATTATATTTTAATTTTTAAAAAATTAACAACATACACGAGCCACAGTTTGAAAAAGACTGTCCTTGAATATTTTGGTTGCTCTTGAGACTTGCTTTTCTCATTTTACAAATGCAGAAATAAAGGCTCCAAAGAATGAAGTGACTTCTCTCAGCTCACACAGCTAAGAAGTGTTGGATAGACCTCAACCTGGAAGTGTCTTTATGTCCAGTATTCTTCTGAATACAGTTTCTCCAGAGGAATTGTAAATGAGAAACCAAAAAACACCCCAATCCAAGCCTGCAAGAGGAGAGACACAGTTGGGTGGAGGAGCATTTGACAGAAGTCTCACTGTGGCCGAGGCATTTGGCTGTCATTTATGGGGCACCTGCTCTGTGCCAGCTGAGATACCGGAGTTGGGAATTCAGAGGTGGATAAGATAGTCCCTGCCTTAGGATGTGCTCCTGCTTTTAGAGGAGGCTTCCATGTAAACAGATAAATTACAGTGCAGGGTAATTAAGACCAGCCTAGTGATGTAAGAAGCACAGCTGGAGACCAGGGAAAGGAAGGAGGAATTCTGTTTGAAGTGGAGGGGCTGGGAAGAGAAGAGACGCGAGGAGTTTGTGAGAGAAGGCTGGGTGGTGGGTGCAGGGGAGTGGTGGTGATGGTGGTGGTATGGGCTGAATGTCTTGAGGGCAAAAGATAGTAGGTAGACAGAGGAGAGCATTTTAGGTAGCTGGAGTAGTATGAGCAAACCACAGAAATAAGGCACACGAGGGTAGGGAGTGGAGGGATCCTCTTTGCAACTTAGTGAAGTCACTTTTGCTTGCTAGACTAATCATTGGAACAGTGAAGGGTGAACAGAAAGGCAATGTTCACATTTTTTTTTCTGATAAAATCCTTTGTTCAAATGAAACTGCTGTGGAATGTGTAAGTGAGGAGGTAGAGAATTGTTTTTCCTTAAACAGGAAACATATATGTCATTGTTTGGAAATACTAGTATTTTTTTCAAAAATCCTTGATGGGGATAAAGGATCAGATTCTCACCCTGGGGTCTGAATTTGCACCAAGACTTTAAGAGGACAAAGCTGCTTTGTCTGAGAGAGGGACTAGCTCTCAGGCAGTCCAGGAGGGCATTCTCCCTTTATCAAAACCCAGAGTGAGTAATTCTTTTTAAAGGCAAAACCCGTCAATGGCTCCCCTCACTCTCAGAAGGAAGCTGAACTCGTGACCACAGCCTCCCAGGCTCTGCACCATCTACCCACCAGCTGCTGCCCAGACCTCACCTCCTGCAGGCTTCCCTCAGTACACCAGCCGCCCTGCCCTCCCCGCTGTTTCTAACTTCATCCCACACACTTCCAGCTTAGAGCTTTGGTGCTTGTTGTTCTGCCTGACCTACTCTTCATCCAAATATTTGTATTTCTCTACACTTCAATCAGGTCTCCACAAATGTTACCTGGACAGAGGGCCCCCCAGCAGAGGAAGAGCCTCCCCTTCCCTCCTCATGCTCTTTCTATGCTTTGTTTCTTGTTTTCCCTTCTGGAAATTGAAAAGATACTTTATTCCTCAACATTTTTTTTACACAATGTGTAATGTCTACAGTATACAGAATTAAATTACTAAAATATAAGGGAATTCTTTGTTTTCTTTTTAAAATGTATTTATTTTTTAAATTCTCACCCAAGGATATTTTGCCTCGTTGTCGTTTAATTTGCATCTCTCTGATGACTCTCTGTTGAGCAATTTTTCATGTCTCTTGGCCATTTGTATGTCCTCTTTGGAGAAGTATATATTCAGGTCTTCTGCCCATATTTTTATTGGATTGTTTGTCTTCCTTTTTTTGAGTTGTATAAGTACTTTATATATTTTGGAAATTAACCCCTTATCAGATGTATCATTGGCAAATATGATCTCCCCTACGGTGGGTTTCCTTTTCATTTTTATGCTGGTTTCTTTTGCTGTGCAGAAGCTTTTTATTTTGATGTAGTCCCACTTGTTTATTTTTTCCTCTGTCCTCTTGCCCTAGGAAATATATCTGAAAATTTTGCTCCATGAGGTGTCTGATATTTTGTTGCCTATGTTTCTTCTAGGATTTTTATGGTTTCATGACTTACATTTAAGTCTGTTATCCATTTTGAGTTTATTCTTGTATATGGTTTAAGTTGGTGGTCTAGTTTCATTTTTTTTTTTTTTTTTTGCATATACCTGTCCAATTTTCCCAACACCATTATTGAAGAGACTGTCTTTACTCCATTGTATGATCTTTTTTTTTCATATGATTCTTTTTTAAAAAAATATATTTTATTGATTTTTTTTACAGAGAGGAAGGGAGAGGGATAGAGAGCTAGAAACATCGATGAGAGAGAAACATCGATCAGCTGCCTCCTGCACACTCCCCACTGGAGATGTGCCTGCAACCAAGGTACATGCCCTTGACCGGAATTGAACCTGGGACCCTTGAGTCCACAGGCTGATGCTCTATCCACTGAGCCAAACCGGTTAGGGCGTCATTGTATGATCTTACCTCCTTTGTCAAATATTGAGAATAATGGTGTGTATCAATTTCTGGGTTCTCTGTTCTGTTCCATTGATGTATATGCCTGTTCTTGTGCCAGTACCAGTTTGTTTTGATTACAGTGGTTTTGTAGTATAACTTGATATCTGGTATTATGATCCCTCCAACTTTGTTCTTCTTTCTCAAATTGCTGCATTTATTTGGGGTCTTTTGGGTTCCATATACATTTTTGGAGTATTTGTTCTAGATCTGTGAAATATGCCACTGGTATTTTGATAGGGATTGCACTGAATCTATAGATTGCTTTGGGTAGTATGGACATTTTAATTATATTAATTCTACCAATCCATGAACATGGTATATTCTTCCACTTGTTTATATGTCTTCTATCTCTTTTTTTTCAATGTTCTACAGTTTTCTGAGTACAGGTCTTTTACCTCCTTGGTTAAGTTTATTCCTAGTATCTTAATTTTTTTGTTACAATGGAAAATGGGAATTTTTTTTTTAAAGTTTCTTTTTCTGAGAGTTCATTATTGGTGTATAAAAATGCCATCAATTTCTGAGTAATTTTGTATCCTGCTACATTGCCTAATTCATTTAGTAAGTCTAGTAGTTTTTTGGTGGATTCTTTGGGGTTTTCTTTTTAAAAAAATGTTTTTATTGATTGTAGAGAGAGAGGAAGGAAGAGAGATAAAGAGATAGAAACATCCGTGAGAAAGAAACATCATTGATTGGTTGTCTCCTGCACACCCCTCTACTGGGGATCAAGACCTCAATCCAGGTATGTGTCCTGACTGGGAATCAAACTGGTAACCTCTTGGTTCATGGGTCAATGCTCAACCACTGAGCCATACTGGCTTGGCTTTAGAGTTTTCTATGTACAATATTATGCCATCTGTGAATAATGACAATATTATATCCTCCTCTCCAATTTGGATGCCTTTTATTTTTTCTTCTTATTTGATCAGTGTGGCCAGGACTTCCCATACTATCCTATATTATAAAAGGGTAATATGCAAATTGACTCTAATGGTGGAATGACCAAGAACAACCAGTCGCTATGATGTGCACTGACCACCGGGGGGCAGCACTCAATGCAGGAGCTGCCCCCTGATGGTCAGTGCACTCCAACAGGGGGAGCTCTGCTCAGCCACAAGCCAGGCTGATGGCTGTAAGCTTAGGCCTGCACCCCATAGGCTCCTGAGCTGCCAGAGGGATGTCTGACTACCAGCTTAGGCCCGATCCCCCAGGGAGCAGGCCTACACTGGTAGGTGGACATCCCCTGAGGGGACCCAGACTGCGAGAGGGCACAGGCCAGGCTGAGGGACAACCCCTCCCCCCCAGTGCACGAATTTTTGTGCACTGGGCCTCTAGTGTTGAATAAGAGTGGTGAAAGCAGACATCCCTGTCTTGTTCCTGTTCTTAGGGGAAATTGTTTTAGTTTTTACCCATTGAGATGATGTCAGCTGTAGATTTGTCATATATAGCCTTTATTATGTTGAGGTATGATCCCTCTATTCCCACTTTGCTGAGAGTTATAAAAATGGGTATTGGATTTTGTTGAATGCTTTTTCTGCATCTATTAATATGATCATGTGATTTTTGTCTTTCAATTTATGTGATGTATCACATTTACTGATTTGTGAATATTATACCAGCCTTGCATCCCTGTAATAAGTCCCATTTGGTCATGCTGTATGATCTTTTTAATATATTGCTGGATCCAATTTGCTAATATTTTGTTGAGAATTTTAGCATCTATGTTCAGCAGGGATATTGGCCTGTAATTCTCTTTCTTTTAGTGTCTTTATCTGGTTTTCGAATTAGGATAATGCTGACCTTGTGAAAAGAGCTTAGAAGTGTTTCTTCCTCTTGGATTTGTTGGAAGAGTTTGAGGAGGATAGGTGTTAGTTCTTTGAATATTTAATAAAACTCCCCTGTGAAGCTGTCTGGAACAGGGCTTTTGTTTGCTGGGAGTTTTTTTTTTTATTACTGTTTCAATTTCATCAGTTGTTATTGGCCTATTCAGGTTTTCTGTTTCTTCCTGATTCAGTTTTGGAAGATTGTATTTTTCTAGGAATTTGTTCATTCACATTGTCCAGCTTGTTGGCATAGAATTGTTTATAGAATTTTCTGGTGATCCTTTGTTATTTCTGTGGTGTCAGTTGTTATTTCAACTCTTTTGTTTCTGATTCTATTTATTTGGGTCCTCTCTCTTTGTTTCTTGATGAGTCTGGCTAAAGGTTCATCAATCTTGTTAATCTTTTCAAAGAACCAGCTCTTAGTTTCATTGATCTTTTGTGGGGTTTTTTTTGGTGTGTTTTTGTTTTAGTCTCTATGTCATTTATTTTCGTTCTGATCTTTATTAATTCCTTCCTTCTACTTACTCTGAGCTTTTCTTATTGTTCTCTAATTCTTTAAATTGTAGGGTTAGTTTATTAGAAATTTTTTTTTTAATATATTTTTATTGATTTTTTACAGAGAGGAAGGGAGCGAGATAGAGAGTTAGAAACAACGATGAGAGAGAAACATCCATCAGCTGCCTCCTGCACTCCCCACTGGGGATGTGCCCGCAACTCAGGTACATGCCCTTGACCGGAATCGAACCTGGGACCCTTCAGTCCGCAGGCCGACGCTCTATCCACTGAGCGAAACCGGTTTTGGCTATTAGAAATTTTTACTGTTTCTTGAGGTAGGCCTGTAGAGCTATGAACTTCCCTCTCAGGAATGCTTTTGCTTTGTCCCATAGATTTTGGGTTGTTATGTGTTCGTTTTTATTTGTTTCCAGGAAGTTTTTTATTTCTTCCTTGATTTCTACTTTGCTTATTTTTTTATAGCATATATCATGCAGTAATGTAGTTGTTCATTTGGCAGACTGCCCAAACTGGAGTGAAAGTGCCTAGCGAGTAGGATTTCTCTCTCTTCCTCTTTGCTATCTTTTCAGCATCTAGAAAGTGCCTCCAACACATAAATGTGTGTTGAATGAGTTGCTTTGCCAAAGGGCAGAGGAGACTATGAGAGGGGTTGAGACAGCAGGAAGCTGTCAATAGCAGGAAGCTTTGAAAGAGTTTGGGCTTTCACTGCCAGTAGGACTGGGGATGGTGCAAGGTTTACGGCAACTTTATCTGGATTTTAAGGGGCAGGTAGGCTCACAGCTAGCATATGGGTAAAATATGAAACAGATCAGCCCTCAGTTGGCTCAGCTGGTTGGAGTATTGTCCCATGCACTGGAAGGTTGCAGGTTCAACTCCCAGTCAGGGCACATATCTAGGTTGCAGGTTTGATCCCCATTTGGGGCATGTAAGGGAGGCAACTGATTAATGTTTCTCTCACATAGATGTTTACCCCCTTCTCGAAAATCAATTTTAAAAATGTGAAACAGATCAAGTAGGAGCTGATGAGGTGGAAGCAGAGTGGGGCCTGGTGTCCCACTGCCTTCACCTTCTTCCTTCTGGCTTTTCAGGCACTGCATCGAGCAAACCTAAACATACCAGCATTAGCTGCACAGTGGCCTTCCTTGTCTCTAGGACCTGAGGGGGATGAACCCGGAGGCTCCTCCCACCACAGGAAAGGCATCTCTTCCACTCTGGAGAGGGGACTGAGCCTGGCTCTGGGAACCCAGGGACCAGTCTGCAGGCCTGGAGGAGACGCTGGGTCTTTGCATAGGCGGGATCGGTACATCAGAGTGAACCTATGACAAGCGTGGGAGCTTGTATTCTGAGGGTCCCTGGTGTGTCATGCATGGAAACATGAGGGCATTCTCACATGGCGTTCACCCCAGACCTTTCTGAGCTGCCATCACTGACTTCCTGTTTCTGGTCACACACTGTGTGATATGCTCCTCAGAAGAAAGAGTTGAGATGGCCTATGGTGAGAGGACAGAGGGAAAAAGAGAAAGAGCTTGGAAGAGGTGGAGAGACAGAGAAGAGGCAGAAGGGGAAAAAATATGGCAGAAGGGAAAAAGGAAAGAGGGAATGTAAAGAAAAGCTTCCCAAAAAAGGTGGGCGGGGGAGCCTCAGAGCAGGAGATGTGGTGGAAGATCAAGACATAAAGGGAGAGTGACAAGAGAAACATTTCAAATTAAATGACAGGCTGCCAGCAGGTAAAAGAGGCACAAACAATTAACTTACTATTAGCTGTGGGCCAATGACCAAAGACAGCTGCATTCCTGAGTGTGTTAGGGCTTTGACTCAAGTCCAGGCATCTGTAGCCACCACTGGACACCACCACATCCTGAATCTGCATGAACGTTCAGGACTGTCGCCTGTACCTAATCAAGAGTAATAAATATTTCTTCCTTGTGGACTGTACACTATCCTAGAACTGCCCCTTCACCTTTTCCCTCCCCATTTATCTGTAGTCTGTGTACATTCTTTCAAACAACTTACATCTTCCTTCCCCGGAACATAATGTAACAGAGCTCTGTGACTCCAGGACAGCAGACACGCTTATCTTCACCTGGCCCTGCTGCTGGTGGTTTAGACTTCACGCTCCAGGACCTGTCCTCTTCTGACTAGCATATGGCTCAATAACCCCTTTCCTTTAAAAAGGCTTCCAGCCACAGAAGTTATGTTTTTTGTTTAACAAGAGAAAATTGGCAATGAGAGGCAAACACAGAGAGGACAGAGACACACACAACATTACAGCTAGAATGAGGTAAAAGTCTTGGTAAAAGACTTGGAGAAGGTTCGAAAGGAGAGCTCAGACAAGGCATCCTTGCCTGTCCTCCAGGCACCCGGACTCTCCCAGCCAGGAGCCACACCCTATTTCTGGCTGCTCAGGGTGGGGCTCCCTTTGTTTCTAGGAGGAGTACTCAGTCCCAGGGGGTGAGTCTGTACGGGGTGGGGAGCCTGTAAGGGGAGAGGAGCCTGTAAGGAGTGGTCATTAATGACAGACTCCATGCTTCTCTCTGCTTGGAAGGACCTGCTGACTCAGGGGTTAGAGGACCAGCCCTAGAGGGCCATGAAGTAGAACTCAGAAGTCAGTCCTAGGGATTTTAGGTGGAGAGGAATTGATCCTGGAGGGGAAGGGCCTGCAAGGACAAGAAATCTCTGATATCAACCCCGGGGAAGTTTCAGATCTGCTGGGAGGAACAGTTGTCCTGTGTAGGCTACAGCTTGAGGCCTGAGGACCCTGCGCCCCTCTAGAGCAGTGGTCGGCAAGCTCATTAGTCAACAGAGCCAAATATCAACAGTACAATGATTGAAATTTCTTTTGAGAGCCAAATTTTTAAAACTTAAACTATATAGGTAGGTACATTGTTATTAACTTAATTAGGGTACGCCTGCACCGCGTCTCCCGTCGCCCGACCGACACCCCCCACTTCTTCTAACGCCACTTCTTCAAAATAGACTCGCCCAGGCCGAAAACCGACTTCTGCGCATGGGCCACGAAGTTTCAATCGCACTGTACGTGCGCACCCGCACATGGTATTTTGTGGAAGAGCCACACTCAAGGGGCCAAAGAGCCGCATGTGGCTCTCGAGCCGAGGTTTGCCGACCACTGGGGTAGAGGACCTGTTTACTCTTAGTTCCTCAGCTTCCCACTTGCCCGCTGGACTGACTCTGTGTCCCCGGAGATCTACACGTGTTCAAAAGTCCACTTGTAGTCCCAAGTCACCCTTTTCAAAGATTTGTGAAGGGTTGAGAAGTTTGAGGATGAATAGATGAAAACAAAAGCAAGTACAGCAAAATATAACCATGGTACAATGTACATGGTGTCTGGGTATTCACTGTACAATTGTTCCAATTTTTCTATATGTTTGAACTTTTTCGCATAAAATACGAGGGGAGCAGAAAAAAATGTGTCAGGCAAATAGTAGGCCCTCCTCAAGTATAAGGCGTGGGCAGTGCAATTCCTTTCTAATGGCTGGAGAGGGCAATGTTACTCAAAAAGAGAACAGATTGCAGGTGAGAGCACTTGTAAACATCCAATAGAGGAGGGAGAACCTTAGGCCACACCCAGAGGTGATTTAGTGACTTTGCCCACCCAGAGCTGTTTGCCCTTTGCTTGGTGATATTTCTCAAGTTTATTCTGCTCCTCCTGAGATCTGGGCTTTGGCCTAGAGTGGACCCCACCCTGCCACCTGTAATCCTTAAGGGGAGGGGCTGGATAAAATGTTCCAGACCCTGCCTGACAACTGACCCTAAGAGATTGATCATGTTTGCCCAGGAGGTGAGGTTCACACGATAAAGAGCAGGGGGAGGGCTTAGACCTGGTATAAAAGATCTGCAAGATCCTGGGGGGTTACTTTGCATCTGAAACTGCCAGGTAAGGGGTGACAGAGGCCTGAGCTAAGGGGAGACAAGGAGGCCTGGATTTGAGTTAGGGGGAATTCACGCTGAGCCGGAGAAGAGCTGGCTTGGATTGAATGGCAGAGGGGAGAGCGGGGTGTCCGTTAACCGGGGCATCTAAATCGGAGTTAGTCATAGGTGCATCGATATCTGGGTCTCAGCTGAAAGACTGGGGACACTTGGGATGCTCAGGGGCGTGGACATGGCCATATTTGTGATAGTGGAGAAAGAATGATGACAAATATATTACGCACCAGGAATCTAGTATCTTGAGTTAGTCCCAACTCCTACAACTTTTCAATCTATCCCACCTCCACCAGAACTGCTTGGAAACTGGTGTTGGCACAGTCTCTTCTCTGACTGCCTTCACTCCTCAGGTGACACAGAGACACACCTCTAAAATGCTCTTTTCCTTCTGAGACCCAGGTAAAACTAGGAATTTAAACGATGCCCCAGATGCCCCATAAATCAGGCCAATGTACCCGGCTGGACTTCAGTTAGGTTTTCTCAGACTCCTGGTTTGGTAAACCCAACCATTTCTATGATTTGGCGATGTCCTCTACTTCTTTAGTAAACTCCTTTCCTGCTTTGTGCCAGGAGGGAACAGCGCTCAATACAGCTTAATCCAGATAGAGGGTTAGGATTGATCTTCTGCCTTGGGACAGACGTGGAGGGTTGGCTACAGGCCGACCAGGGAGAAGAGGGGATAAGGACACAGAAGATAGTATCTGAGAGGAACAGGAGTAGAGACTATGCATCCTTTCAAAGCCAAGACTGGGTCCGCTAGGTCTGAGTCTCAGCTGGAGGTCAGGGATGCCTGGGTAAATGAAGTCCTGAGGAAGAGGGTAAATCTTCACTTTCTCCTTTCTTCCCATTCCAGCCCCAGAATGTTGGCCATCGCTGTTCTTGCCCTTCTGTGTATATCGGCCTCTGCCAATGCCAGTAAGTGAGAACCTGGGAGCCCAGCACGGGGTCACTGCTGGCGGCCAAGGCTTTCAGAGGCAGGCTTGGGGTGGTGGGAACTGAGTTGTGGGAGGAATATGCATGGTAGGGAGAAACTGAGCTCTCAGGGAACTTCTCCCTCAGTCTCCTACTTTCCCTTCCAGTTCAGGCGAGGTCCTCCTCCTACAATGGAGAGTATGGCGGCGGTGGCGGACAACGATTCTCTCATTCTGGCAACCAGATGGACGGCCCCATCACTGCCATCCGTGTCCGCGTCAACAGATACTACATCGTAGGGTAAGATTCACTGAGTTTCTGTGGTTTGAGGACCTTCTGGGATCTTACTAAAGTGGGAACTTCTCAGTCACTGTGGGTCACACCTGTTTCAATCAACAAGTCCAGGGATAACATGGTATGTGAAAGCTGTTAGAGGCTTGGATTTGAGACCTGCACTGCTGAAACCTTTACAACCCAAACATGAGTGATCCTGGGTAAATCACATACCATAAACTCTCAGGGGCCTGGAAATTGTCTAGTTTGGCCCCCAATCGAGGTTTATTTTTTTACTTTTAAAAAAAATTTATTGATTGATTTAAGGGAGAGGAAGAGAGAGAGAGAAACATTGATTTGTTGTTTAATTTATTTATTCATTCACTAGTGGTCTGACCTGGGATCAAACCCAAAACCTTAGCATATTGCGACGATGCATATCAGGATTGAGCTACCTGGCCAGGGCCCTACCCTAGGTTTAAACACCCTCTGGCATCCTCCATCTTTGCTGATGCCTCTCCTAAAATGTGTATCCTCCTGATCCTGGATCCCCATGCTGGTACAGCAGAGACAAGTCTTTTCCCTCATGAGAGCCTTTCAGATGTTTGAGAAATTGCTTTGCTTCTTTCCGGTGGGGGGTGAGGGTACAGTGGGAGTCTAGACTTCAAGCTCAAGCTCTGGCACTTACTGAGTGACTCTGGGAAAGTTGTTTTCCCTCTGTGAGTCTGTTTGTGGCCAAAATGAGGAGTTGAAGTTCCCTGTATGATCTCCAAGGGCTCACCCAACTCTCACACACTGTGGCACTGGCAGGAGGCTTATCATCCTTGTCACCAGTTTGAAGGTCTCAGGGTAGAGGCCAAGAGGTCCTGCGTTCTCATTACCTTATTCAGTGTCTCCCCTTCCTTTTCCTCACCGTCCCCAGTCTCCAGGTACGCTATGGCAAGGTGTGGAGCGACTATGTGGGTGGCAGCTCGGGAGACCTGGAGGAGATCTTTCTGCACCCTGGGGAATCGGTGATCCAGGTGTCTGGCAAGTACAAGTACTATCTCAGGAAGCTGGTCTTCGTGACTGACAAGGGCCGCTACCTGCCTTTTGGAAAAGACACAGGCACCAGTTTCAATGCTGTCCCCTTGCACCCCAACACTGTGCTACGATTCATCAGTGGCCGCTCCGGCTCCCTCATTAATGCCATCGGCCTGCACTGGGACGAATATCCCAGCGACTGCAGCAGCTGCTGAGAGCCAGCAAGAGCAATGCCGTGTGGGGGGTGAGAGCCCCCTTGCCACTAACCCCACCCACATGGCTCCATTTGAAAAATAAAAGGGCATGGCTAACCTTGTGTGCATGTGGGTGTCTGCAGCTGGGACCCGCCTCCCGACTCGGTATGTGGATGTGTGACTCTCTCTTGGCTCTCTGTAGGATGCTAGTCTAGGGAAGAGTGGGAGGATGGGGGAAAGGTGTTAAAGTCTTGGGCTTTTCTTCATTACTTACCAAAAGGAGATAAGATTCTGGTTTGCACTAACTCATTTTTCAAGGATAGCTCCTGAGGGTGTTTACCCAAATTGGAGTTCTGAGGCTGAGGGTAAGGCCTCGATGGAGTTCTGAGGCTGAGGGTAAGGCCTCGATGGAGTTCTGAGGCTGAGGGTAAGGCCTCGATGGAGTTCTGAGGCTGAGGGTAAGGCCTCGATGGAGTTCTGAGGCTGAGGGTAAGGCCTCGATGTGACTTGCTGCCCAAACCCAGGATGCTCCGCTCTCTACCCCTTCTCTCCCCTTGTCCTCCCCTCCCTTGAGATAGCACCTCTTTACCAAGGCTGTCACCTCACTCTCTAGAACTTAACCCACTCCCTGTATGTGGGTGGCCTGGACCTTTATCCTTTGTTCTTTCCCAGAACCCTCCTGAAGTTTAGCCTAATGTGTCAAGGACTCTGCCTATTACCCAGACTAGTCCCTCCCCACCTTTACCCATAAGCCCTGGTGTCCTTTCTAGCTCCTTCAGAACTGAGGTTCCTTCCTTAGGAAGTCACCACTTCCTCACAGCTTCTATGCTATCAACACCATCCTCAAAATAAAGGGCTTTTCAAAGTGGGGGAGATTTCCACTGTGGGTTTCTATGAACATAAGGGATTGGTTAGAGTTCAGGGATTAGAGTGACTGGATAGATTCAGCAATATAAAGCTGCTTTGAAAATAATTCTTAGGACTCTCATTCCCAGTCCTAAAACATTTCTTCCCAATTAGACAAAGATAACAATTATGTACATGTAACTTTATAAAGAAACTAGAGGCCTGGTGCACAAATTCGTGCACAGGTGGGGTTCCTCAGCCTGGCCAGAGATTGGGACCGATTGGGGCCGGCTTGCCCAGTCCCAATGAGAGTGGCAGGAGGTTGGTTGGCCGGGGAAGGTTGGCTGTGGGAGCACACTGACCACCAGGGGGCAGCTCCTGCCTTGAACATCTGCCCCTTGGTAATCAGTGTGCATCATAGCGACTGGTCAATCGGTCGTTTTGGTCGTTCAGTCACTTAGGCTTTTATATATATAGATGTTAACATTATAGAAACAAACTCATGCCTAGACTATTTTTATAACAATTCCTTTCTCTTAATCAACTTCATTGGATGGAATATTATGTCACTGTAATTTTCTTTATTGAGATATAAATCACATAATATAAAATTCACCCTTGTGCCATTTCAGTGGTTTTTAGTATATTCACAGATTGAACTATCACCACTCTCTAATTCATAATACTTTCATCACCTCAGAAAGAAACCCCAGAAGGCGGGGCCGGGGGGGGGGGAGGGTGAAGATGGAAGAGGGTATAGGGGGGGTAAGTGGTGATTGGAAAAAAATAAAATAAAATAAAAAATAAATTGAGTTTTCTCCTGTTAGAAAGAAACTCCATATCATATCCTTTAAGCAGGTACTCATTCTTCTCTCCTAGCCCCTGATAACAACTCATCTACTTTCTGTCTCTATGGATTTGCCTATCCCAGACATTTTATACAGATAGAATCTTACAATAATGTGGCCTTCTGTGTCAAGTGTCTTCCCTTTAACATGTTTTCAAGGTTCATTCATGTTGTAGCATGTATCAGCACTTCAGTCCTTTTTATGACAGACTTTTGACAGATCAGATATCTGGTCAACTTTAGGACAAACTTTATTTTTATGTTTGTTTGTTCATTTGTTTATTTATTTCAGAGAGGAAGGGAGAGGGAGAGAGAGAAACATCAATGATAGAGAGAATCATTAATCGGCTGCCTCTTGCACGTCCCCTACTGGGGATTGAGCTCACAACCGGGCATGTGTCCTTGACCCGAATCGAACCCAGGACCCTTCAGTCCACAGGCCGATGCTCTATCCACTAAATCAAACCAACTAGGGCTAGGACAGCCTTTAAACCAGTGGTTTTCACACTGTGCCCAGTGAAGGCACTGGCACCTAAGAGGCATACATAGCAGAAGAGGATTAAGTGATAGGATTTCTGGCTTTTGTCTAGTCTAGATATCAGAATTATGCAGAACATTTTATTTAAAGAAAACTTTCTTTTACTTAATAAAGTTTTTTAATTACTGAATTGAGCTAATCACACATTTATCAAACATTCCCTGCTAAGTTCTAGGAACATAAAGACTACCAAAGATTTGTTACTTTTCTTCTGGTCAAATAGATTTATTGGTGCTGTAACATAGGTGTTTTTCCTTTTGTTTAATCCTCACCCTAGGATATTTTTTCCATTGATCTTTAGAGGGAGTGGAGGGGGGAGGGCGGGGGAGAGAGAGATGTGAGAGAAACACACTGTTCCCACACACACTCAGACCCTTCAGTTCCCAGGCTGACACTCTAACCATTGAGCAAAACCAGGGCAAAGGTGTTTTCATAGGATGCTAAAGGAGCCAAAGGAGGGGTAAATTTCTCTGGGAGTGTCAGAGAAGACTTTGTGAAGGAAGGTGTGCGTGTGTGTGTGTGTGTATGGGGAGGCAGTACATGGGTGCTGAGACCTGCTTATGCAGAAATCTGAAGATATGGAAACTACAAGTGGTTCAGTGTAGCTAAAATGCAAAGTACAATTAGGCAGAAAATGAAGTCTCATGGAAAGGTGGGGACCATAAATAGCATGTGAAACCATTTGAACTTTATCTTATGGGCTATAGGAAGACACTGAACCAAAATTTTGCTTAAGGGATTGATAAGATTTATAAAAAAATAAATTTTCTGGTGTAAGTGGGGGAAATGGACTAAGGTAAAAGAAGGATAAGAAAATATTTGTGACTAGGTCTACATCAGAAATGATTAAATGTCTGTACAAAGACAGTATATGAGGAATAAAGAAAAGGAAGATTTGAGAGATTTGAGGGAGAGAATAGACTCAGAAGAACTTGATAACTGTAAGCATGAGGGTGAGTGAAGGAGGAGAGTCTAGAGAACTTCCATATCTGCAGCTTGGGCAACTAGGAAGAGAGGGATATTCTCTGAGATGGGAGAACACAAAGGAAAAATTAATTAGCTTTTTGGACCTGCTGAATTTTGATAAATCTGTGGTACAACCTGGTTGAGATCCAACAGTAGGCAGAGAGATAATTGAGAATAAAGCTTTGATACAGAGCTTAGTAAATTCAGCACATAGATAATGCAGTTCAAATCATGGGTGCAGAAGAAGTCACTGAGGGACACTGCAGACATATAAAATGAGAAGGCCGAAGTCAGAAAAGAGCAGAATATCAACTTTTGATGGTTGGTACAAAGAAGAAGAATCAGTTAAAGAATAAGGAACGGAGTGATCTGAAAGGTAAAGGAAATGAGTAATGATGCACTAGAAGGCAAGAGAGAAATTTCAAGCTTTATTGAAGTATAATTGACAAATAAAATTATAATATATTTAGAGTATACAATATAATTTGATATATGTATATATTATGAAAGGATTCCCAAATTAAATTAACACATCTATCATCTCACATAATTACTCTTTAAAAAATTTTTCGTGAGCTTAGGATCTACTCTCTCAGCAAATTTCAACTATACAATTGTACAATACAATATTATCCTATATAATAAAAGCCTAATATGCAAATAGATCAAACAGCGGAACAACCAGTTGCTATGATGTGCACTGACCACCAAGGGGCAGACGGTCAATGAAGGAGCTGCCCCCAGCCTACAGGCCCCAGGCTGCCAAGGCGGGTGCCAGCGGGGACCCCCCACTGATCGCCCAGCCAGTTGCTCCGCAGATTGGCCCTGATCACCGGCCAGGCCTAGGGACCCTACCGTGCACAATTTAGTGCACCAGGCCTCTAGTCAACTATAATCATCATGGTATATCTTAGATCCTCAGAACTTACCTTATAATCGAAAGTTTGCACCCTTTTACCAACATCTCCCCATTTCCTGCATTTCCCAGTTCCTGGCAACCACCATTCTACTCTGTTTCTATGAGTTTGACTTTATAATTTTAGATTCTATATAAAGTGATACCATACAGTATCAGTTTTGTTCTCAGCCTTTGACTGGATGAGGCCTATTAGAATAATTATATTACTTAATTGAGTCATATAACAAATATTTACTAGGTGCCTTACTAGGTACTCTGAGAAATGCCACTATTTGTCCAAAGTAAACATAGTATGTAGCACAGGATTAAACTCAGGTCTTTCTGATGTTGCAAAACTTGGGCATTTTACACATGTCCATGATTTTCAAATATCTTAGGAACAAAATCTTATAAGAATTCCAGGGAGAAACCAAGATGGCGGCATAGGTAAACACCAGATATTGCTGCCTCACACAACCACTTCAAAAATACAACTAAAAGACAGAACGGACATCACCCAGAACCACAGGAAGGCTGGCTGAGGGAAAATTCTACAACTAGAAGGAAAGAGAAAAGCATACCGAGACTCAGAGGAGGCGCAGTACGGAAGTAAAATACAAAGGTGCAGAGGTGCATGCGGAGCAGGCTGGTGGCTGAGGGCGCGGTTGTCTGTTTCAATCCGGAGGGAGTCTCAGGCTCTGAGCTCCAGTTCCGGGCAAGTCTCTAGGGACCCAGACTCATACGGGAGAAGCGGGACTGTCTGGCATCGGTCGGAACTCGAGGGCAGCTTTCTGTCCGAGGTACTTGCAGCGGTTGCTGGGACACTGAGAGGCAGAGCCTCTGGGAACGGGGCTGAAAGCAGTCATAACTGATCGCTCCGCCCGCCCTGTTGAACCCCTGGAACCCGCCCTGCCCAAACCTTGCACAGAGGCAGTTGCTGGAAAGCCTCAGGCAAAGGCTATATTAGCACCTCCCTAGAGGACAGAAGTTCTCCCACTGCAGACACAGCTGATTCTCACAGCCAGTTGGCCTGGAGGTCAAATCCTCCCCAGTGTTACCTACAACAATCAAGGCTTAACTACAACAAGACTGCACACAAAGACCACTAGGGGGTGCACCAAGAAAGCATAAAAATGAGGAGACAAAGAAACAGGACACAAATGACAGAAAAGGAAGAAAGCAAAATGCTGGATATAGAGTTCAAAACCACACTTTTAAGGTCTCTCAAGAACTGTCTAGAAGCCGCCAATAAATTTAGTAATGCCCTCGAAAAGACTGGTGAGACCACCAATAAATATAGTGAGATCCTCAAGAAATCTAATGAAACCCTCGATGTTGTGATAAAGGACCAACTAGAAATTAAGCATACACTGACTGAAATAAAGAATATTATACAGACTCCCAACAGCAGACCAGAGGAGCTCAAGAATCAAGTCAAAGATTTGAAATGCAAAGAAGCAAAAAACACCCAACCGGAAAAGCAAAATGAAAAAAGAATCCAAAAATACAAAGATAGTGTAAGGAGCCTCTGGGACAGCTTCAAGCGTACCAACATCCGAATTATAGGGGTGCCAGAAGATGAGAGAGAGCAAGACATTGAAAACCTATTTGAAGAAATAATGACAGAAAACTTCCCCTACCTGGTGAAAGAAATAGACTTACAAGTCCAGGAAGCACAGAGAACCCCAAACAAAACGAATCCAAAGAGGACCACACCAAGACACATCAAAATTAAAATGCTAAGAGCAAAAGACAAAGAGAGAATCTTAAAAGCAGCAAGAGAAAGAAACTCAGTTACCTACAAGGGAATACCCTTACGACTGTCTGATTTCTCAACAGAAACTTTGCAGGCCAGAAGGGAGTGGCAAGAAATATTCAAAAAGTGATGAATACCAAGAACCTACAACCAAGATTACTTTACCCAGCAAAGCTATCATTCAGAATCGAAGGTCAGATAAAGAGCTTCACAGATAAGGAAAAACTAAAGGAGTTCATCACCACCAAACCAGTATTATATGAAATGCTGAAAGGTATCCTTTAAGAAGAGGAAGAAGAAGAAAAAGGTAAAGATACAAATTATGAACAACAAATATGCATCTATCAACAAGGGAATCTAAGAATCAAGTGAATAAATAATCTGATGAACAGAATAAACTGGTGATTATAATAGAATCAGTGAATGGACTGACTATTCTATGGGAAAGGGGTGTGGGGGATGCGGGAAGAGACTGGAGAAAAATCGTGCACCTATGGATGAGGACAGTGGGTGGGGAGTGAGGGCGGAGGGTGGGGTGGGAACTGGGAGGAGGGGAGTTATGGGGGGGAAAAGAGGAACAAATGTAATAATCTGAACAATAAAGATTTAATTTTAAAAAACCCACAAATAAATAAATAAATAAAAAAGAATTCTAATATGAGGATCACGCAGTTGGAAAAAACCTGTCATGCTTTGACAAATGCATATGCTTACATAACCCAAACTCCTTTAAAGATATAGGACAGTACCAGCACCTCAGAAAATTTCCTTTTAGCCCTTCCCAATCACTTCCTGCCCACAACTCCCCAAAGGCAACCACTCTTCTGACTTTTTCACACTACACTAAGTTAGCCCATTCTGCATTCAATCTGTTGTGATAGTACATATCATGTAAACTGTGGGAAACTCCACTGTACGCTTATGAGTAAGAGTGGAAAGGTTGCCCTGGCTGGTGTGGCTCAGTTGGTTGGAGTGTTGTCCTGTACACCAGAAGGGGTGGTGGGTTTGATCCCTAGTCAGGGCCCATGCAGAGGCAACAAATCAATGTTTCTCTCTCTCTCTAAAAATCAATGAAATAAATACTGAGAAAAGGCAAATAACATCTTGGTATTATTATGAAAATAGTTTTAACTTTGCAGAGGCCAGGGAGCCCCCTCCCTCCCCCCGCACCCCCCAGATCACATTTTGAGAATTTTTGCTCTAGGGATTACAATATTTTGTTTTAAAAAATATATATATTTTTATATTTATTTTATTGATATTTTACAGAGAGGAAGTGAGAGGGATAGAGAGTTTGAAACATCGATGAGAGAGAAACATCGATCAGCTGCCTCCTGCACATCCCCTCCTGGGGATGTGCCCGCAACCAAGGTACATGCCCTTGACCGGAATCGAACCGGGGACCCTTCAGTCCGCAGGCTGACGCTCTATCCACTGAGCCAAACCGGTTAGGGCACAATATTTTGTTTTAAACATGAATACACTATTCTTTTTTTGTCTTCTTAACACAACCTCTGCAGAGCAAGCCTCATCATTCCTGTGAGCACATCAAACTTGCCCCTGCACAGCAGCCATCAAAGCTCACTTCAGTCCTCAGTGCCCTTTTGGGTAGACTGGTGCCAGCTTCCTGGCCAGCTGTGGTGATCTGTTATCTAAGGCAGTGATTTTCAACCACTGTGGCACAAGAATTTTTAAAAGAATACCTGACTATATAGGTCAAGAGCACTGACTGACTGCTTTCCCTTAGATTGTCAAATAAAGAAATGACAACAGCCAAACACAACAATAGCCATCTGGTGTGAATGAACCAAAATTGTAACTTTTTTTTTGTCAGATCAACAAAAAATATATTTTTTGGTTATGCTGCAGAATATTAGTAATTAGTTTACGTGTGCCAAGAGATGAAAAAGGTTGAAAATCACTGACTTAAAGACTCCTTCTTCTCCTCTTGGCCTTCCAAGTGTGGTCCTCTCGTTCCCAGCCTCCATCGCTGCCACTCTGCCTTCCACCCCAGATGACCCTCACTTAACCTCCTTTGGCTTGAAGAACAGAATCATCTGCATCATTCACTAGTCTCTTCCTAATTTTTGTGGTATAAACTCTATGTTCTACTTTCTTCTGTTCTCCTTTGTTTTCTAAGAGCCTAATTTGGAAGTTAAAAATAACTCAGTTTCTCTTTGAATATCATGTGTTTAACAACCCTAATTTCAACCAGGCAGATGCAGATCTTGCTACCCATTCACCCCCTAAAAGTTCTGTTTATTGTCTGTCACGATCACTCACTCCCACACCCCTATACCCACAAAAAAATAAACTCAAGGAAAACAGGGACCATGTCTGTCTTCTTGTTCACCATGGTATCCCTACAACCTTAGGACAGTGGGCTAGCACACTACAAGCAAATAATACACTGTGAACTGCATTATTTTATTGTCTTTGAATGTCAGGTGTTTAACAATCCTAATTTCCACAAGGCAGATGGTACCCTTAAATCAAACCTGGGATGCGTGTCCAACCATTATTCTCTCTTAAAAACTGAGGAAACGGAGGCACAAAGAGGCTAAATCTCCACTGTGGGTGACCTGGCATCAAAGCCCTGCACCCGAGCTGCTTATTCATCCTTAGAACTCCTGACTCCCTCACCTATACTCTTTTTTTTTTTTTTTTTAATTATGTGATTTTTTTTAACCCTCACCAGAGGATGTTTTTATTGATTTTAGAGAGAGAGAAACACGGGTGTGAGAGAGAAACATCTATCAGTTGCTTCCCGCACATGCCCCAACTAGGTATCAAACCCATACTCCAGTCATGTGCCCTGACTGGGAATGGAACCTGCAACCTTTTGGAGTACAGGACAACACCCCAACCGACCGAACCACCCAGCCAAGGCTGACCTATGCTCTTTCCACTATTTCTGGCAGGTATCTTACCAAATATCTGAGGACTGGCAGCAACTGTGAAAACCTGAATACCCTATTCTGAAGTGCAGGGAAAAATCAAACTGCCAATCTCTAAGTCAGTGGTTCTCAAAATGTGGTCCAGAAGATTCTGGAGATCCCTGAGACATTTTTCAGGGGAATCTGCAAGTACAAAACTATTTTCATAATAAAACTATGATGTCATTTGATTGTTTCCCCTTGCATCCTGTTTCTTGAGTGTATGGTGGTGTTTTCAAGAGGTTATATGGTATATGATAACAGAACAGACAAATGCAGAAGTAGATATGAGAATCCAGCTATTTTTTCTTTTATGTATATACTAGAAGCCCGTTGCACGAAGATTCGTGCAATAGGCCTTCCTTCCCATGGCTGCTAGCACCAGTTTTCCTCTGGCACCCAGGACCCAGGCCTTTGGTCCTGCGGCTGTGGAGAAGCCAAGCCTCGAGGCTAGGCTTCTCTAAGGCTTGGCTTCTCCGCTGCGGCCGCAGTGAGGCTTGGCTTCTCCAAGCCAAGCCTCTTTAGTCTTCAGTCTTCACTCCAGCCAGAGCCTTTAGTCTTCGCTCCGTGCCTGCGTATGCAAATTAACCGGCATCTTTGTTGGGTTAATTTGCATAGTCGCTGATTGGCTGGTGGGTGGAGTGGAGTGACCCCAATTTGCATGTTTTTCTTTTATTAGTGTAGACTAGAGGCCCAGTGCCCAACATTCATGCACTGGGGGTGTGTGGAGGAGAGGTCCCTCAACCCAGCCTGCACCCTTTTGCAGGCCGGGAGCCCTCAGGGGATGTCCAACTGACTGCTTAGGCCCTGAGCCTAAGCAGTCAGTTGGACATCCTTAGCGCTGCCATGAGGCAGGCTGCTGTGCTCACCCGTTGTCAACCCAGCTTGTGGCTGAGCGGTGCTTCCCCTGTGGGATTGCATTAACCACCAGGGGACAGCTCCTGCGTTGAACATCTGTCCCCTGGTAGTCAGTGCACGTCATAGTGACTGGTCATTCTGCCATTCAGTCACTTTGCATGTTACCTTTTTATTATATAGGATATATTTTTTGTTATTGATTTCAGAGATGAAGAGAGAGAGAAACATTAATGATGAGAAGCATTGATCAGCTGCCGCCTGTATACCCCATACTGGGGATTGAGCTGCAACCTGCGCATGTGCCCTGACAGGGAATCGAACTGCAACCTCCAGGTTCATAGGTTGATGTTCAACCACTGAGCCACACCGACTGGGCCCAGTTATTTTCTCTTCAGCCAAACATTAGATTTGTAAAAATGTAAAACAATATCTCTCTTCTCACATTTTATTTTTTTTGCTTTGGAAATATTATTTTTTAAATTAAAATGTTTTATGTAATGCATTTATTATTGTAATTTCGGGGCAGATTTTAAAATGAAGATATCATTCACATAGCATAAAATTTACCATTTTTAAGTGTACACTTCAGTGGTTTTTATTATATTCATTATGTTGTGCAACTATCATCACTATCTCATCACAAAACATTTCTACCACCCCAAAAAGAAAGTTCATACCTATTAGTGTTACTGGAAAGGGGACCTGCCAGTAGTGTGTGGGTTCTTGATTTCGTGCAGGAAAGATTTCACAATATGAGTCCAGGTGATTTTTTAGAGGATGTTTATTAAATCTGGGGACAGTGAAACAAGGAAGGGTCTAGGATAGAGGAAGCAACAGGAAAGGGACTAGGTGGGGAAATGAGCCTACGCTGGGCTGCTTTGGCTCACTAAGTCAGAGAACAGGGAGCCCTGGAGACAGGTTCAGGGGGTTAGCCCGGAATTAGCTGCTGCTGCCCACCAAATCTTGTGGGTTCCTTTAGCATTTAGGGGATGCATGCCTGTGAGGGAAGGAGTGGTAAGGGGGGGGTGGGGAAGGCAGGGACATGCTCCTAGGAGGGAGAGCCCCGAGCTGGGACCTTGGGTTTGAGGGGTGTTTTTTTTGTTTTGTTTTTTTTTTAAATATATTTTATTGATTTTTTACAGAGAGGAAGAGAGAGAGAGAGTTAGAAACATCGATGAGAGAGAAACATCGATCAGCTGCCTCCTGCACATCCCCCACTGGGGAAGTGCCCACAACCCAGGTACATGCCCTTGACCGAAATCGAACCCGGGACCTTTCAGTCTGCAGGCCGACGCTCTATCCACTGAGCCAAACCGGTTTCGGCCGGGTTTGAGGGGTTTTAAAGGCTGGGAGTTTAGGGGAGGATCTCAATAGAATATTCATGTTTTATGCTGTTGTGCCAAAAAGACTTATTCCCCTAACTTTATCTGTACTTGGGTGTGGTGGCAAATGGCACTAAGTTTCCGCCCAGTTTTGAGGCGTAGATTTCTGCTACCTATCTCCTTGAGTAAAGTGATTTAAGCTATTTACCCTCTGGTTAGGGGGAAATGTAAACCATTTACTTTTAAGTATCCTAGGTTTAAGGGAAGATAGGATTTTTCAATTTACCAGATGGCTGTAAACAGCTTGGCCATTTAGCTTTCTGTCTCAGTTTCCCTATTCCGCCTCTTCTGGCTACTAGCTTGTCTCATTAGCAATAGTCCCAATATACCAACCCCTCACCATCCTCTGGCAACTACTAATCTACTTTGTCTCTATGGATTTGTTACTGTAATTTTTTTTAATCCTCACCAGAGGATTTGAAAGAGAGAGAAGGGAAAGGGGGGAGGGGGGGGGGGAGACATCAATCACGTGCCTTCTGAATGCACCCAGACCAGGAATTGAACCCACAACCCAGGTTTGTGCCCTGACTAGGAATCGAACCGGAAACCTTTGGAGGCGCGCAAGGACGCTCCAACCGATTAAGCCACCTGGCCAGGGCTGTTACTATAATTTTTAAGTGCATTAATAAACAGTTTAAATTTGTTTTAATTTCTAATACAGTAAATATGGGTAGATAAAACCCACATAAACAAAAGATCATTGGGGCTTCAATTTTTAAGAATGTAAAGGGATTCCAAAGCCCCAAAAATTTGAGAACCACTGGTCTAATAGTTGCTTTTTATTTTGTTTTTTTAATAGGTAGGACATAATGTCTAAACAAGGACCCTACCCATGGGCACAAAGGGGTGGGGGTGGGGATGGGGAGGGAGCGGGCTGGAGGGGGGTCAATGGGGGAGACATTATGTAATACTTTCAACAATAAAGAATTATTAAAAATAAATAAATAAACAAGGGCCCTACCAGGAGCTCAAAGATGCCCTGATCTTCCCCGAGTAAGCTTCCAGAAAGGAAAGGGAACTGCCTCACAGACGTTGAACCCATAGGATGTGGGACCTCGGCTGAAGTCGACTAGGAGACCAAGCCTGCCTTTGGGCTCGCTGCGCTGCATGCTGAGTTACAAAGGAGGCAACGTCCGAGCCGGTCTCCTCCGCTCAGACATGCGACATGAGGGGGCGCGTCTAGCTGCGGCCCCGCACTTCGTGGCTCTGGCTCAGCGGGAGGTGAGTGCGCGGCGCCCGCCCGTGCAGCGCCGCTCCGGACCCACCGGAAGGCTCCGCGAAGCCCCACCGACTGCGGGGCAGGGGTCCCGCGGCCGCAAAACGGCCGTTTCAGCGCGCGAAACGACTTCTGAGGCAAAAAAAACTCTCGAACGTGAAGACCGTTACCAGTCGTTTAGAATAATCCCGTTTCTACGCAACATTTTCCTTAGTTGTATAATCTCTTCTACCACGAAAATAGTATTCGGCGTAGGGAAATTTTTGGATAAATTAAGTGCCTTCAATCACTGCTTGATTCGTACTAAAATTCGTAGTTATTTGAGAGGGGAAATGAGGCGAAATGTCTGCACTTACGCAAGTCTACGCCTCGAAACCGGGCGGCACTCAGCAGCTGCCCCAAAGGCCGCAGTCGCCACCGCCTCGGGCGCCCGAGTTTGCGGAGGAGCGCGGGCTGGGGCGTCAACGGCTGGGAGGCTAACGTGCGCGCATGCGTTCTCCGGCAGGGGAACTTTTTCGTGCTGGACTTCCGGGCGAGCCCTAGAGGGCGGGATAGTTGCACGGCTTCCGGCGGCGAATGGCCATGATTGGTGGATCCAAGAGAGGGGTGGGGCACCGGGAAATTCGAATAGGAGAGGCGGTTCTAAGAAGGCAGCTGAGGCGACGCGAGATGGCGGCGGCGACCGTAGGTACGTGAGCCCGGCCTGGGCAGGGCGCCGAGGCCTGGCGCCTGGTGGGATAACGTGTCAGTATCTGATCCGGGCTCCGGGGATTGTCCCGGGGGGGCCCGGGGACACGGCGAGAGGTGGGAGTCGCGGGCGGGTCAGCCCACCTCGCTCTTCTCACTGTTTCTTCTCACGGGTCAGTACACTCGGCTTGAGACCTGACTTTGGCACTTACAGCCTCTTTTGAGCCCAGTGCACTTTTCCTCTGTGGGCTTCAGTTTCTTTGTCAAATGAAGACGATGACTCCATCTCAGGAGATTACCTGAGTAAGCGAGCGAGAAGTGGCAAACACCCCAACCGTGAGGACAGAAACAAGGGAGCTGGATGCCCGCCCGTATGACGAGTTGTTTGGGTGCGCGCGGCTGGGGGGGGGGGGGGCTGAGAGAGAGAGGTGGGCAGGCCGAGGGTGAGACCGACTGCAGCTGCCTGTGCGTTGACAGCCTAGGTAGGATGTGCGGAGACCCCAGAAAAGGGAAACGAGGGACCGTTTCCTTTCACTCCAGCCGTGGAGATCAGTGCCACTTTAGAGTTGGACAGACTGTTCGGATAGTCAGAAGCTTGTATGTATGTGTTTATGCCTCTGCTCTCTTCCTGTAGACTGAGTTCTGGCCTGTGGTTATGGCGGGCACCATAGCCCCCTTACTGTTTGTCAGGCCTGTGGAGAAGCAGCGCTATTTAGTAGGATGTCAAACACATGTGGAGCCCTTGCTCCGTTCCAGGCACAGTTGTTAGCCTTCTATGGTGATGAGCCATTTAATCTCCACATAGTGCTGTTATTGTCTCTGTTTTACAGGTGAGGAAACAGGCATAGATGGGTTAAATAGGTTAACACAGCTGGTAAATGTTGGGGCCTGAATTCATACTCAGGCAGTCTACTCAGAGCCTCTGCTCTCAGCCATTATGTCCAAGCACCTACAATTCCTGCTGTCTGAGCACAACCTGCTCTTACCCTTCCCAGACCCACGATGTCGGGTAATAGTAGGTATCATAAAAACACTTGAATGAATATGGTTGCTTCCCTAGAGGAGCTTATAGTCCGTTTTAGTAGGTAGTCATTTAAACATATAATAACATGAAAAGCAATGAGAGATAATGTATACCTAGACTGCTATAGAGAGTACAGAATCTGAAGTAAACCCTTGGGTGTTCTGGAGGGACTTTATTAAGGAAGCAATATTTGAGGTGTGTTTCAAAGGTTGGGTAGGAGTTTGCCAGACTTTGGTGAAGCAAAAAGACTACAAAATAATTTCTTAAAAAAGAGGGGCCAAAGATGCTATCATTGGCTCAATTTTCCTCAGCATAAAAGAGGAAAGAGTTAAGTTAAATGAAGCTGGGGAATTGTAGGAGAGGGGGAAGTTAGAAGAAATAGCGTCGCCCAGCCTCAAAGTTGCTTTTAGGAAGGGGAGAGACTCTTGTCCTGTAAGCAGTTGTTTACATGTGCCTCTCCCCTCCTCTGCTGGACCCTGAGCTTTGGGGCAAGAATGACAGTGAGCCACTTTTATGATGAAAACAGGAAACGAACAGGTTAGTACTTTATGTTAGCGTATTCATCAAATCTTAATTTGTTCAGCAAATACTCTCTGAGAGCCTACTCTGTGCTAGGCATTGGGGATATAAAGGTGAGCAGAGTAAGATTTATTTTCACTGAGTTTACAGTTAGATGGAGAAAACAGACAAATACGCAGTTACAGTGGCGTGTGATTAGTGCTTGGATGGAGGAGTTAAAGTGAGCCATGCATGCACCTAATTGAACCTTAACAGGTCAGTCATTTTAGAAGGGAAGGCTTTTTAGAGCAAGTAAGGTTTACCTATTTACATCAGTCACTTGATGGGGGTGGGTGGGGTACAGAAGATATTCCAGGGAGCTAGAATAGCACATGCAAAGGCCCAAAGCGCGTGAACCAACTTAGTGTGTGTGGGAACTGAAGGGAATTCATTGTGGTTGAGCGCTTACAGCAAGCATGTCAAACTCAAAGGCTAACACGGGCCAAATAAACAAGGCTTAAGTTTATGTGGGCTGCAAAAAAAACACAAAATCTTCAATTTTCATAGAAACGTAGGTTTATTTCGATAGAGACATGCTGAATACAAAGGGCTGAAATAAATGAGTCATCATTAACATAAAATAATAGAACTTTTAATAAAAATTATTTTTTCGTGAACATTAACTTACCAGACACTGAATACCTGCACAAATTAATAAGCGTAACATAAGTAAACCTATTTTTCTTGTTCTCTGAAAGTGAAATATTTCCTGTTGCGCACACCAAACAAGTCAATCCAAGGCTAAAGTGGCAATCCGCTGCTAAAATATTCGCTGCTAGTATTAGTGGAGAGAAATGGTGCGCCTGCGAGTAAGGCGCATAATGGAAATGAATGCAACACGATTATAGTAATCAGTCATTAGTGAATGTTGTAGTTCATTATTAATAATTTTGTATAACAGGATATTGTAAAAATTAAGTTATGAAATTTTTATTAAAACATTTCTTATATACCATTGTATTGGCTGGGCAGCAAAAATATTCGTTGTGGGCTACATGTGGCCTACGGGCCATGAGTTTGACATGCTTGGCTTACAGTGTAAGGAAGGAAGTGGAGAGAATGATTGGAGGTGAGTGAGACTAGAGGCAGAGAGACCAGTTGGGAAACTGTTGAGATGATGATGATTTTGGCAGAGATTGTGCAGTGGGAATAGAGAGAAATGGACTCATCTAAAAAGGTAGAATTGACTTATGTAATGAATAACTGATGTGGGAAATGAGAAGGTAGAGTTAAGAAAGATTCCCATCTTTGGGTTAGTGCCTGTCATTTCCGTTAGAGAGCATAGGAGGAGGACGACGTTGCAGAGAGATGGGGAAGAGTTCAGTTTGGGACAGGTGGAGTTCCGAGCACCTTCGAACCATGTAAGATGTCAGGGCAGCAGCCTGGAATGTAAATCTGAAGTTCAGGAAGAGAACTCTAGTGTGGAGGTGTCAATTAGGATTCATCGGCTTTAGATGGTAATTAAAGCCAAGAGAGCAGGTGGCCATGCCCATGAAATGAATCAGAGTAGTGGTTCTCCACTAGAGGGGGAAATTTGGTTGTTGGAACTGGGGAGAGGTGGCACAAAATGCTACTGGCATATGTGTTTAGCATGTGCGCTACATATCCTACAGTGCATGGGACAGCCCCACCGCAAGAATTATCCCAACTGAGCGGCCCTGGACTAGAAAGAGGATAGAATGAGCCGAGGAAAAACATTTAAAAATGGCAGAAACTGAGAAGGGGTGAAGTGGCATGGAAACTAAGGGAAAAGTATATTTCCCAAAGGAAAGCAGGTCAGGGTATTGAATACTGCGGGGAAGTCAGATAGGAAGGAGACCCAACATGTCTACTGGATTCAGCAGTAAGGAGGTCATTGGTCCCCCTGCTGAATTGTGCAGACAGAAGCTAGTTGCTGCCATGAGAAGTGAGTAGCAAGAGAAAGAGTGTAATCATAACAATAATAATAGCTAACATTTACTGAGAGCACTTGCTGCCAGCACTGTCCTAAACATTGTATGTATATATTTTCTTTGACTCCTCACAATTTTATGAGGATACTGTTATTTTTATATGTATATTGAGATACTGTTATTTTTATAAAGAGAAACTGAGTCTTCAAGACATTAAGCCTTCCCAAGGTCACACAGCTGGTAGGTGGAACTTGTCGCAGACTCCAAGGCCCATAGGGATACAAAGAGGAAGGGCTGAGATGGCCTGGGGAATCATATAATGAACTTTGGCATTAGACCTTTCTTTGAAGGTTTCACTGTCACTAACTAGTTGTCGACACGGGCAAGTTAGCTAACCTCTCTTTATTGATGTTTCCTCATATGAAAAATGGGGGATAAATATAAAACACTTACTGAGCTTTTACCAAGAACCAAGTACTTTTACATGAATTACCTTATTTATTGCCTTAACAACGCAAAGAGTAGGTATTTTTATTTATTCCCATTTTACAGGTGTGGAAATTAAGGCACAGGAATAGAAAATTACCTCTTTAGGTTAGTTAGTTGTAAGTGGTAGAGTTGGGATTTGAACACAGCCTGCCTTACCTGGAATAATGAACCTTTCTACCGTATGCTAGTTATTGTATTGGAATTTTATTTTTATTTTTATTTTTTTTAAATATATATTTTTTATTGATTTTTTACAGAGAGGAAGGGAGAGAGATAGAGAGTTAGAAACATCGATGAGAGAGAAACATCGATCAGCTGCCTCCTGCACATCTCCCACTGGGGATGTGCCCGCAACCCAGGTACATGCCCTCGACCGGAATCGAACCTGGGACCCCCCAGTCCGCAGGCCAACGCTCTATCCACTGAGCCAAACCGGTTTCAGCTGTATTGGAATTTTATATGTTACTTCATTTAATTCTCATTAAGCCCTTCCAAGGCCAACCCCACCCCATTTTATAAACAAGGAAACTGGGGCAAATGGATGTTAAGTCATTTAATACGGGTCACAAGCTAATAACTGAAAATTTAATTTCTACTTACTTGTTGCTGACTTTCAGGATTGCCATGAGGATCAAATTAAAACTACATGTGCTTAGCTAGAACATGTCAATGGAGGAAAAGGGGGACATATGTAATACTTTCAACAATAAAGATTTAAAAAATTAAAATAAATAAAACTACATGTGCTTGGTAAACCATAAATTGAGAAATGGTACAATTAGCTTCATTGTCAGGGGAAGGGACAGAGGCCCAGTTTTTGAAATAGGCCATCTGCTTATGGGTAAGTCTTATGCATAAGATTCTTTCTAGCCTGGCCAATGTGGCTCAATGGTTGAGTGTCAACCTATGAACCAGGAGGTCACAGTTCAGTTCCCAGTCAGGGCACATGCCCAGGTTGCAGGCTCAGTCCCCAGTAGGGGGTGTGTAGGAGGCAGCCAATTAATGATTCTCTTTCATCATTGATGTTTCTCTCTCCCTCTCCCTTCCCCTCTGAAATCAATTTTTTACAAAAAGATTCTTTCTAGGGGTAGTGTGTCCACCTTTTTGTCTTGCTGTTTCTGTTCTGGCCAACACATGCCAGCCTCTTGCCTTATATGAGGCCTATGGCTCCCTACTACCAGCAAAAAGGAGTCAGAGCTGCCAAGGACTTTCTTCGTTGGTAGACAGTAGAGGCACTATGACATCCTCATTAAGAGGATGTGAAGGTGAAGATATCCAGGTTTGAATGTTACTGTTACTGTTAACACAGTATGGTATCCTCCAACATAAATTAGAGAAATCTCCTCCTCATAAGATATTTTTCTTCAGCTCATTCAATCCTCACAAAAAGAGGGTTTTTTTAGTTTTATCTTTATGTGTTTTCTAATGATACTCAATGTTTTTTTTAATGACTTAGGTTGAATTATCGAAAGCATACTAAACAGAATGCTTACAGTAGAGAAGGATTGCATGTCAGTGCCTTTTGTCATCTGAACTGTGACAAAAAGAGACTAGGGCAGGGGTGGGCAAACTTTTTGACTCGAGGGCCACAATGGGTTCTTAAACTGGACCGGAGGGCCGGAACAAAAGCATGGATGGAGTGTTTGTGTGAACTAATAGAAATTCAAAGTAAACATCATTACATAAAAGGGTACGGTCTTTTTTTTTTAGTTTTATTCATTTCATACGGGCCGGATCCGGCCTGCGGGCCGTAGTTTGCCCACGGCTGGACTACGGGCTGCCTCTCAACCACATCCCTTCTAAACAAAGATGTCCACAGTGCCATTCTTAAAAAAAAAAAAAAAAAAAAAAAATGCACACACTACAGCATTACAGGGCTGGGTACATAGAAGATAAACCTGCATAACCCCCCATCAAGAGAAGGCCATCATTAAGTTTGACATGTGTTTAGCATGTGTGTGTGTATGTATGTATTGTAAAACTCAGGTAAGAGTGGTTTTAGGTAGGGGGCAAATGTCATCTCTTAATCCTTAGAACAATCTGTCAGGTGTTGGTCTATAACTTGACAATTCAAAGTGTGCCGCCGTAGTAGCAGCAGTAGCAGCATCTGGAAGTTTGCTAAAAATTCAGAATCTCAGGCATCACCCCAGGTACTGGAGCTAAACCTGTATTTTCTTCTCCCCGATATTTTATCCATTGCTTTTTTTTTTTTTTTTTTTTTTTTTTTGAGAGAGAGAGAAGTAGAGAAACATCGATTGGTTGCCTCCATAATGTGCCCCAACTGGGCCCAGGAATTGAACCTGCAACCCACATATGTACCCTTGACCAGGAATTGAACCCGAGACCCTTTGGTGCGCAGACCGACATTGTAACCCCTAAGCAACACCAGCCAGGGCACTAAATCTGTACTTAAACTAGATCTTTCAGGTTATTTGTGTTACAGTCTACACCCACTGGACCTACTTGAAGAGGATGGAAGGAACTGAGGCCAAGCTGGGGCCAACCACAGCGTGGCCAGGGTGGAAAAGAGCTTCTTCCAAAATGAGCTGTGGCCACTGGCCCTTCCAATAGTATCCCCAGGGCTCGAGCCTCCAGGCCCTTGGTTATGGACATCTCTAGTCTGCTAAGATACGGGGGTTTGTTTTGCTTTTAGGCTCTGCTTCTTCTTCTGTTGAAGAGCAAAAAAGACAGTACTATAGTATAGGCTATGGTATAAAGTTATGGTCACATGGCCCCAGGTATAAAATACCAAGGTGCTCACAAGACCTGCTACACCTCTATGAGCTTCTTCATTGATAAAATGGGACGAACAGACCCTGTCTTTCAGGGACACCAATGTGCCTGGCATGTAGTCAGTGCTTAATAAATGTTAATGTTGGCTAAGTACACAATAGTCCCTGGCCTATATATAATTTCTCACCTCCAATCCCCCCCACCATACTCTGCCTGAAACCATGTGTTTGATTTTTCTATTTTTCTTCCATTCTGCCCTTCGCTGCTCGCCCTCACTAACAGAACACACACATCCTGCCTCACCAGTTCTCCAAGAGGTCTCAAGCTTTCAAACCTCTATGCTTTTTGCACATGCCATTCCTTCTACCTGGAATGCTTGGCAAGCTCCTGTTCATCCTTCAGAGCTCAGCTATACCAGATACCTCCTCCTCTAACACGCCTACCCTTACCTCAGCAAAGCTGGTCCCTACTTCCTCTGTGCAACACCCTACTTCATGCTAAAACTTATCTTCTCTCCTCCAGGTGCTGGTCGCTGTCGGCTAAGCAAGGTGGGAGCTGTCCGGCGCCCGCCTCCAGCTCGAGTAAGGGTGGCTGTGCGACTGAGGCCATTTGTAGATGGCACATCGGGAGCAAATGATACCCCCTGTGTACGGGGCCTGGACAGCTATTCTCTAGAGATTGCCAACTGGAGGAACCACCAGGAGACTCTCAAATACCAGTAAGGTTCAGGCATTCTTTTTTCCCATCCCTCTCCTAGGTCTGCTCACGTTATCACTTACCCACATGGTTTCTCAGAGCTGCTTCCTCAGTATTCCTGCTCCTTCCTTAGCACTGCTTTGTTCCCCACGTCTTCATTTGTTCATTCAGGAAATGTTCACAGGTGCCCGTTGTGATGGGTGCTCTGCAGGGTACTGTACGGTGGGGAAAGACTGGGAGCTGAATCACACATACATCACTGCTGACAGTTTTGTGGGGGACATAGGTACAGAGTAGGGACTGAGCAACAAAGGTAAGCAGGAGATCCCCAAGTAGGATCTGGGGGAGGTGTGGGAACGGTTGGGGGAACATAAACCAGACAACTAACCCAGGCTGTAGCTGGGTAGTGTCAGAGATTTAAAGTTCAGACTCCTTGCCCTGTCATCCTAGGCCAGAGGGTGACAAATTACAGCCTGTAGGAGTTTGACCAGGAGTCTTTATAATAAAACTTAATCGGGACATAGCCATGCTCATTTATTTACATACTAGAGGCCCGGCACACAAAATTCGGGCACAGGCATGGAGTGTGTAGGGGACCTAGGGAGAGATAGGTGCTCAAGGTGAGGAGTGCGAGGAAGGTGCAGAGTTGCGCTGCAGAAGGGGCAGTCTGGGGACCTGGGTCCCAACGCGCTATTTGTGGGGCTGCAGCACCCACCCGTCCTACCTGTGGATGCAGTTTCCATGGCAATGGGCAGCGGCGGGTGGGGTTCAAGCCCAGTGGCATCACCACCTCATCCTCCCCTTCCTCCCAGTCCCCAAACCACTGGGACCTGGGGTCAGCCAGCGGCAGCAACTATGGCTGGCAGTCCCCAGGCGCGGCCACAGCAGTTGAGGGGATGGAGATGCGGTGGCTAGGCCTGCCAGGGCTCCCTGCTGCTGCCTCCCACCAAGACTTGGGGCTTGGGAGGCTGTGGTGTACGCACCGCTGCCGCTGTCGCCGCTGCAACTTCAGCTGGGCTGCTGCCTGCCGTGCTCCCCACTTCAGCTCCTCCTCCTGTTGGGGGCCGATCAGGAGTTGGGCTGGACCCAGCCCTGGTCGCCCCGCCACCCCTGCTGGTCGCCTCTCTGCCCGCTGGCACCTGCCTTGGCTGGCCTGGCATTTGGTCAATTTGCATATTAGGCTTTTATTATATAGGATTGTCTAAAGCTGTTTTCCAATGACAGGATAGAGTACTTGTGAAAGAAACCATATGGCCCACAAAGCCTATATTTACTATCTGGCTTTGTGTGTGTGTGTGTGTGTGTGTGTGTGATCCATCTCGCCAGACTGCAGAACTCCCAAGAACAGAGGCATCAGATTCATCTCTGTATTCCTAACATCAGTTAGGAATGGGATGGAACAGGTGTTCAGTTGATGCTTTCGAGGGTCTTTTTGTAAGAAAGGGATGGACTGTTTTAAATCTGAGGCCAGTATTACCCTCTAGGTCTGGGTGAAATTGTAACTGTCCATTAATTCCCTCCTTTCTTCCTGCCTGCAGGTTTGATGCCTTCTATGGAGAGAGGAGTTCTCAGCAAGACATCTATGCAGGATCAGTGCAGCCCATCCTAAGGCATTTGCTGGAAGGACAGAATGCCAGTGTGCTTGCCTATGGGCCCACAGGGGCAGGTGAGGGAGCCAGATAAGGAACAGCTGTGGGTTAGAAAGGGCTTCCTTCGGAGTGGGGAGGAAACTCTCACAGCTCTCTCCATTCTTTCCCAGGGAAGACGCACACAATGCTGGGCAGCCCAGAGCAACCTGGAGTGATTCCCCGGGCTCTCATGGACCTCCTACAGCTCACAAGGGAGGAGGGCGCTGAGGGCCGGCCATGGGCCCTCTCTGTCACTATGTCCTACTTAGAGATCTACCAGGAAAAGGTGAGGCCCTGCTCTGGTTGGGGAGGAGAGAGACAAAGGGTCTAAGTAAGACTTAGTTCTAGAACATAAGTTCTGTTGTATCAAGGACTTAAAACCTGGAGAGAGAGAGGTTGGGGTCACAGATGGTACAACTTTGAGAATCCTGCAGAGAAAAGGAGACTGATCCCCAGAAAGTAAGTGTGTTTCTAGAAAATTGGCCCTATCTTTCACTGCCCCGATAGGTGTTAGACCTCTTGAACCCTGCATCCGGAGACCTGGTGATCCGAGAAGACTGTCGAGGAAACATACTGATTCCAGGCCTCACGCAGAAGCCCATCACTAGTTTTGCTGATTTTGAGCAGCACTTCCTTCCAGCCAGTCGAAATCGGACTGTAGGACCCACTCGGCTCAACCAGCGCTCCTCCCGCAGTCATGCTGTGCTCCTGGTTAAGGTGAGGCCCACTGAGGGGTGAGGACCTGGGAAGCCCCTTCGGCCTGAGCTAACCCTGGGGCCCTGTTCTTTCCCCCAGGTGGACCAGCGGGAACGCTTGGCCCCGTTTCGTCAGCGGGAGGGGAAACTCTATCTCATTGATTTGGCTGGCTCAGAGGATAACCGGCGTACAGGCAACAAAGGCCTGAGGCTGAAGGAGAGTGGAGCCATCAACTCCTCGCTCTTTGTTTTGGGCAAGGTGGTGGATGCGCTGAACCAGGGCCTCCCACGTGTGCCTTACCGGGACAGCAAGCTCACCCGCCTGTTGCAGGTCAGGCCACCCATATCAGGGCAAAGGGGCTGGAGAAGAGGGTCTTGGGCCTCCTGGAGGTTTGGGGAAACAGCAGTCAAGGAATGGAAACATGGGGCCTTCTGACCAGTCCATCCTTCCCAATCCCCATCCCTCAGGACTCTCTGGGTGGCTCAGCCCACAGCATCCTTATTGCCAACATTGCCCCCGAGAGATGCTTCTACCTAGACACAGTCTCTGCACTCAATTTTGCTGCCAGGTCCAAGGAGGTGATCAACCGACCTTTTACCAATGAGAGCCTACAGCTTCATGGTAAGGACAGGGGTTGGCAGGAGTGGAAAGGCCGGTCTGGACAATTGGGGGTTTGCTAAATCCACCAAGCGGTAGCACAGAGGCTGACATACCCCCCCACACACACACCCCATTTTTCCTAGTCTTGGCACCTGTTAAACTGTCTCAGAAAGAACTGGTAGGCCCTCCAGAGGCAAAGAAAGCCCGAGGCCCTGAGGAAGAGGAGATTGGGAATCCTGAGCCCCTTGAGCCTCCAGCCTCTGCTTCTCAGAAATTCAGGTGAGCAGATGGGGAGAGACCTTGGGCATATTCCCTTTCCTGTTGTGTCTGGGTTGGGTGCAGAGCAGCAGTGAGTTGAGCCCATCAGATCCTTGATCTGTGAACCTGTTCCTTGGTGCTGCTGCCTGGGGTCCTCCAGAGGCTTCCTACTTGAGCACCTAGTCCCCTCCCTTTCCACAAAAACATCATATTTTGGGGCAGCTGTTTCAAGGACAAGCACTTTTGCTTCTGGCTCAGGTCTTTCAGGTCCAGAGGATTAGAGCAAAGCGAAGGAGACAGAGATGAAGAGCTATGTCTGGCTGAGACCTCTCAATCTCTTCGTGACTCTCCGAGGAGCCGGTTGTGTCATAGCATTCCCCTGCTTCTCCCCTCAATCCAAACAAAGCCTCTCTAAACTGAGTCTCTTCTGTGGGTGTGCCCAGCCCCCAGTTCTGATACCCTTGTGGGCCAGTATGCACTAACCCTCAGGTCACCTCTGTTTAGTGGGTCTTGCTTTCTGTGTCTCGCCACCTGCCCTCCTAACTCCAAGGAGTCACTTGCAGTTTTAATATTGCTGTTTCTACCGAGCCCCCTCTAAACGGGGTACTGAACAGAGGTGAAGTAAGGAGACCAAGGATTAGTGTCCCAGGGGGCTACTGTAGCTGAGGAAGGATGACATACATAAAAATGTGCTTCCCCTAGCCCAGTGGTTGGCAAACTGTGGCTCCCGAGCCACATGCGTCTCTTTGGCCCAGAATTGAATTCTGAGGGTGAGCTCAAAGATGGGATACATCAGACCTAGTCAGACCCTGACCTCAGAGGGCTCACGTTTTAGTAGGGGAAATAAGACGGGAATATCAGTATGTGATGCAAGATAGGTAGTACAGAGTACAGTGAGGATGGAGAAGGTGCTTGTTCTGGAAGAGCTAGGAAGGAATGACTTCTCGCGTTCATCCATATCTTCTGCTCCTGTTCTTCCCAGGTAACTGTACACACAGAACAGGGCAAGCCCTGTCTTTGAGGAGCTAGTTCAATGTAGGAAAGAAGATGCACAATCAAGTTGGGCATTGTGAGAGAGGTGGCATCAAATTCACTTTGAATGATAATTGAGGTCAGATGTGAGGGGAAAAATTCAGACAGAAGGGACAGATGTTAGGCATTATTATGCTCAGGACTGTACTTGAATAGGCCTTTCCTACTGCCCTCAGGGGAAAGCCTTGACATGTGAGGTCTTCAGTGGCTTTCAAAGCCCTGTTGGAGATGACGTCCTCTGAAGCTTCCCTGACTGCTCCTCCACATGGATCGGCACATAGCCTCCGAATTCCTGTGTTCATTAAAAGCTTGTTCTCGCCCAGCTGGTGTGGCTCAGTGGTTGAAAACTGACCTATGAGCCAGGAGGTCATAGTTCAATTCCTGGTCAGGGCACATACCCAAGTTGTGGACTTGGTTCCCCAGGATGGGGCGTGCAGGAAGCAGGCGATCAATGATTTCTCATCATTGATATTTCCTTTTTCTTTTTTTTTCATCATTGATGTTTCTATCTCTCTCCCTTCCCCTCTCTGAAATCAATAAAACTATTTTTTTAAAAAAAGCTTGTTCTCATCTGATCTGGTATCCCTGAGAGATAGTGATCAATCTGCATACTGCACCCAGAGAGTTTGGATGATTTGCTCAGTTAACCAACAAGTTAACACCAGAGTTCTGGAACCAAATAGAACACAAGTTAAGGCACAATGAGGAGAATCCTGCTGCTGGAGGGTGATGAGAGAAGTAGGTGGGGAGTAACCTCTTTGTCTGCTCAGCTCCCTACAGAAGCTGAGTAGCATGGACCCAGCCATGCTAGAGCGCCTCCTGAGCTTGGACCGTCTGCTGGGCTCCCGGGGAACCCAGGGGACCCCTCTGCTGAGCACCCCAAAGCGAGAGCGAATGGTGCTCATGAAGACAGTGGAGGAGAAGGATTTGGAGATTGAAGTAAGTGTTAGAAAGGTGGGGGCTGGGGTCCCTGTTTCCCTTGGGAAGCAATCAGGATCTTCAGATAAGGAAGGACACTCACTGAAAGGCTAGACCAGCATCCAGTTTTCACCCACCACTGGAGTCCTTCAGTTTCTCAGCTTCTGTTTGAATGTCCTTAACATGGCTTAACTTTGAAAAATAATTGAGATCCAATTGGGGGGGAGGGGGGGGGGGATTACAAGTTAAAGGAACAAATGGCCCTAACTGGTTTGGCTCAGTGAATAGAGCTTCTGCCTGCGGACTGAAGGGTCCCAGGTTCAAGTCCGGTCAAGGACACATGCCCGGGTTGCAGTTTCGATCCCCAGTAGGGGGCATGCAGGAGGCAGCCAATCAATGATTCTCTCTTATCATTAATGTTTTTCTCCCTTTCCCTTCCTCTCTCAAATCAAGATATATTTTTTTAAAAATAAAAGGAACAAATGTAAGATGTTGCCATTTTGGAAAACCTAATTATCAAATTAAGTTAGCACTCTGCTTGAATAGTCCTTTTAGTATTTCAAAAAGAGGCTTGTTCCATCTCTGAGCAGCCCTAATCATTAGAAAGCCCTTAATTATATTGGGCTCCAATTGTCTCCCAGTAGCTTCCATTGGCCTTTACCCTGCCCTCTAGGGCAGCGGTCGACAACCTTTCAGATCTGAGGGACCACCAGTGGTCCGCAGACCACTGGTTGGTGACCACTGCTCTAGGGTCTTGGAGCCCTGCATTCTTACTTTCCTAATCCACTCTCCTTCAAGTTGCCCTAAAATTGGTTCTGGGCCACATCTCTCCCTTATCCTTTCCCAACAGAGGCTTAAGTTGAAGCAAAAAGAACTGGAAGCCAAGGTGCGGGCCCAGGAAACTGTGGACCCAAAAGAGAAAGAGAATTGCTCTCCCACAATGCTCCGACCTCTCGCCCGCCGTACAGTCACAGTGGCCAAGCCCCTCAAAAAGGCTGTGGTGATTCCCCTACAGCTGAGTAAGTGTGGCTCGGGGCAGCCAGGAGGGCACAGATAACAGAGCTCAGGAGGGAGGGGGGCTAGGAGCAGCAGTCCTTACGTCACTCATGTCTTCCCACCGTGTGCCAGCCCCTGGGATGGGTGAGGAGGATCTGAAATAGATCTGATTCTCTGCTCTCGGGCATTTAGTACAATGGGGTAGACTGACAAATGCACGATGGATTATCATACAAGACCAACTGAGATTACTTTCAAATACTGGTATAAGAAAGGTCATGTGGAAACACAACAAAAGAAGAGGTTAACTTGGGGGTGAAGGGGAACTGGGGAATCAGAAATGGGAGAACCAAGTGGCTATCAGGGAGGGTGAAAAGTAGCTTCTGTAATGACGCCAGTTCTTTCCTTTCAGTTCAGGAGCAAGCAGAATCCCCAAATGCTAACATCCATATCCTGAAGAAGAAAAGCCGCAAGAGAAAGGTCAGAGTAGCTGGAGGCTTGGGCTATACTTAGAGCCTAGAAGTAAGGGTTAGTAACCTGTGGTGGGAGAGCAGTGACCATGGGATCACATGACCTGTCAGAACATTTATCAGCTATTTACAACTCTTCCAGTTGCTTGTGGTCTAAATACAGAAGTAACTCACAGGGCATTTAGGATGAAGTGTAGTGTTATACTGTACTTAGCAGAGTGGTTTTCTATTATTTGTTACTTCCTTTCTTCCTGAAAGCTCTCACACTCAGTAACTACTTAACTAGTATGGTATGTATGTAGCCTTGGTCCTGCCCTCTACAAACTTACCAGCCCATGTAGGGAAACATGACCTCAACACTGGAGAAATGAAACAAAGGTGAAAGAACTACCTAAAAACAGATGGTTGGGGGAGGTGCCACTTATTGAGTGCCTTCTCCTATGTGCTTTCCTAGGGGTGAGAAAGAGCTGATTCTCTTTTAGAAATGAGGGGCCAGATTGAAGAGCTTACTCTGTGCTTTATGTTCAATAACTCATTTGACCTTCCCAGCAATTCCATTAACCATTCTTTCACAAGTTGGATAAAATGAGAGTAAGATGAGTGACCAGAGGGAAAGTTTTTGGTCAGACAACTGACAGGAGGGAGAGAGGCTGGAGAGGGCGGGAAGGCGGTTGCTGTGAGGTTGCTCTCCTTGGCAGAGGAGCCCGGAGCCTGCAGTGGGCTGAGCAGCAAACTGCTGTTTTGTCATTCACCTCTCCCTGCCTCACAGTTGGAGGGCCTGGATGCCACCGAGTCCAAGGACAAGGCTGAGGACTGCTGGGAGCTACAGATCAGCCCAGAGCTACTGGCCCATGGGCGCCAAAAAATACTAGACATGCTGAACGAGGGCTCAGCCCGCGACCTGCGCAGCTTGCAGCGCATTGGCCAGAAGAAGGCCCAGCTCATCGTGGGCTGCAGGGAGCTCCATGGCCCCTTCAGCCAGGTGACGGCCCAGGGAGGGCAGCACTGGCTGGAGCTGGGTGATTGAGGGGGAAAGAGCCTGGTACCCCTAGGCCACTTGCCCATGGCTGTTGTCCTGCAGGTGGAGGACTTGGAACGTGTGAAGGTCATGTCAGGAAAGCAGCTGGAGTCTTTCCTGAAGGTGAGCCCGAGGCTTGGCCCCGCGCCTCTCCCGGCCTGCGCCCTGCCCGGCTCTGACGCTGTTCCCCTTCCCTCCTGTTGCAGGCGAACATCTTGGGTCTCGCCGCGAACATCTTGGGTCTCGCCGCGGGCCAGTACGGCAGCCCCTCCTGACTGCCAGCTCCTCTCGTCACTTTGCCTTTTTTTTTCCTTTCCAGTCGTTGTATAACCGTTTCTTGTATAAATACAGTTTTAACTCTGTTGCTTCAGCCTGGTTCTTGAGGCTATGGGGGTGGGGCCGGGGTATAGTTGCCCTTGGGACGGCCACAAGCTCCGCTGTAACTTTCTGGGGCGCCATCTTTGGGAAAACATGCAGCAGCACAGGTTTGTGAGTAAACTACTGGAGCGGGAAGGGACGGTGGCCCGTTGGAAACAAAAAGCTGAAGCCACAGCCTGAGGACAACAACCGTTAGGCGGGCGCGCGCTTTGAGTTGAGCTCCGCCCTATCCGTGCCCCTGGCGCGCGCTCCCCTTTCCGCCCGCTCCTCGACAGCGGTTTTGTGCGCGTGCGCGCGAAATAACGGCCGCAGCCGGCGGAGGGGGGGTAAAATCTTTTAAGTGGGGGGAGAGAAGCCACCGTCTCCCGCGCGCCCACCACCTGCGCCGTCACCAGCCAATCAGCGGCCGTCTCAGGGGTCTCGCGCTGGGGACGACTCCGGCTGCTGGGCGGCTCCTGCAGTCCCTCCTCCCCGCCAGAGTCCCTCTCCTCCCTCCCCCTCCCGCTGGCCTCGCGCGCGCTCGAGCTCGCGCCCGCTCCAGCCTCTTGTGTGTCCTCGCGCCCCCCGCCCGCCCTCCCCGCGCGCAGTGTGCTCCGCTCCCCCACCCTCCTCCTCCTTTCCCCCTCCCGCCGGCCCCGCGCACCACCTCCCAGGGTTCCCCCTCCCCCACTGCCGCCTCCTCCTCCTCCTCCCGCCCCAGGGTGAGCACGAGCCACCTCCCTCCCTCCCTCCGCCATGGATCCCGGCAACTGGAGCAGCTTCATCTTCCAGGTAACAACCCCCTCCCCCCGCCCCACCCCCCCTTCCCACACCCCCTCCCGCCCGCCCTCCCTCCCGTCCCACCCCCCCTCCGCGCGCCCGGTGCGCGCGCAGCTGTCCCCCTCCCTCCCTCGCGCCCTCCCCCGCCCTCCCCGAGGCGCCGGCTGGGCGCGCGCGTGGCGGGGGCCGAGGCTGCTCCTTCGCTCCCCCCACCCCGCCCCACCAGGCTCCAACCGCCGCCGCTGCCGCCTGGGCCCCCGCCCCCGGTCCTTGGCCCCGCGGGGCCTCCCGCCCCCACCATCACTGCTGCGCTCCGTGGCCCGCCAGGCGCCCTCCTTCCCTCCCTCCCGCCGGCCGGGGTGCGCGGGCGGCGGGGCGGCCCTCGGGCCATGCGTTCGGTGCGGCCCAGCCCGGCCGGCTGGGGGCGGCGCCCCGAGCCCAGGCCCCACGCGGCCCGCGCCCCCGGCCCCCGCTGAGCCCCAGGGACCCCGCCGTGGCCGAGGCCATGTTCCCCGTGTTCCCTTGCACGCTGCTGGCCCCCCCCTTCCCCGTGCTGGGCCTGGACTCCCGGGGGGTGGGCGGCCTCATGAACTCCTTCCCGCCACCTCAGGGTCACGCCCAGAACCCCCTGCAGGTCGGGGCTGAGCTCCAGTCCCGCTTCTTTGCCTCCCAGGGCTGCGCCCAGAGTCCATTCCAGGTGAGTAGGGGCCGGCAGTGCCGGGCCAGGCTGGGAGGGCGCCAACCCACGGCCGCGGCCTACATGGTGTCTTGTCTCCGCAGGCCGCGCCGGCGCCCCCACCCACGCCCCAGGCCCCGACGGCCGAGCCCCTCCAGGTGGACTTGCTCCCGGTTCTCGCCGCCGCCCAGGAGTCCGCCGCCGCCGCTGCTGCCGCCGCCGCTGCAGCCGCCGCCGCCGCTGTTGCTGCAGCACCTCCAGCCCCGGCCGCCGCTTCCACAGTGGACACAGCGGCTCTGAAGCAGCCGCCCGCACCCCCTCCGCCGGCCCCGCCGGTGTCTGCGACCGCTGCCGAGGCTGCGCCCCCTGTTTCTGCCGCCACCATCGCCGCAGCCGCAGCCACCGCCGTCGTATCCCCAACCTCGACGGTCGCCGTGGCCTCGGTTGCATCTGCCTTGGAGAAGAAGACAAAGAGCAAGGGGCCCTACATCTGCGCCCTGTGCGCCAAGGAGTTCAAGAACGGCTACAACCTCCGGAGGCACGAGGCCATCCACACGGGAGCCAAGGCAGGCCGGGTGCCTTCGGGTGCTATGAAGATGCCCACTATGGTGCCCCTGAGCCTCCTGAGCGTGCCCCAACTGAGCGGAGCCGGCGGCGGAGGGGGAGAGGCGGGTGCAGGCGGTGGAGCGGCTGCCGTGGCAGCCGGTGGTGTAGTGACCACGACCGCCTCGGGAAAGCGCATCCGGAAGAACCACGCCTGTGAGATGTGCGGCAAGGCCTTCCGCGACGTCTACCATCTGAACCGACACAAGCTGTCGCACTCCGACGAGAAGCCCTACCAGTGCCCTGTGTGCCAACAGCGCTTCAAGCGCAAGGACCGCATGAGCTACCACGTGCGCTCACATGACGGCGCTGTGCACAAGCCCTACAACTGCTCCCACTGTGGCAAGAGCTTCTCCCGGTGTGCACGGGGCCCGGTGTGCACGGGGCCCAGGCCTTGGCCGCTCACTAGGCCGTGGGGCGGGAGGGACTGCGATGGAGGTGGCCTGGCCTTGGCTGGCGGGGAGGGAGGAGGTTTCTGAGGATGGGGACTGGGAGCCACTCCCAGGGAGGAGGGGGAAGAGCCTCTCTGGGTTACCAGGGAGCAGGGGGTGGTACTTAGCAAAGGGGGTGGGTCTTAGGATTGTTGGAAAGCGTGGCGTGGACAAGGCAGCCCTGCTCCAGGGGAGGGGTTTCCTGCCCAGCTAGGACTCTGGTGCCGGGCTTGGCAGGAAATGCAGGGACCTGGGAAAGGTCTCCTGTACTAGGTTAGGCGGACGTGGGGGCGTCTCTACAGCACAGGGCCTAACCCATCCCCAACGTGTCCCCAGGCCGGATCACCTCAACAGTCACGTCAGACAAGTGCACTCAACAGAACGGCCCTTCAAATGCGAGGTAGGAGGCCCTCTTCCTGTCTTGGTTTTCATGATTTTGATCCTCATTGTAGTTGTCTGAGTTCAGCCTCTCAGACCCCCTTTTTCTCTCTTTTTGCTTTTTCACTCCATTTTCTCATCCCTTCTTCAAGGCCTCATCGTCTCACTCCCATTTCCTACAGATCAAAGATCCCCAAGGCCCTGATTCCTTTAACCTCTTGTTCCCCTCTCCCCACTCCCTGAAGCTTTAACTCTCCTGACACCCCCCACACCCCTCCCCCTTCCCCAGAAATGTGAGGCAGCTTTTGCTACGAAGGATCGACTGAGGGCGCACACAGTACGACATGAAGAGAAGGTGCCATGTCACGTATGTGGCAAGATGCTGAGCTCGGCTTATATTTCGGACCACATGAAAGTGCACAGCCAGGGCCCTCACCATGTCTGTGAGCTCTGCAACAAAGGTACATGCTGAGGGATGCTGGGAGGGCCAGGGACAATGGGTGGGGACAGAGCCAGAGGCCCTTTCACAGATGTGAGTTAAAGGTGCTGTAACAGCTCGTGGCATCTAGAGCCCGCTAGGAAGCAAATGAAGCAACATTGGGCCCACTGCACGTCATTAAGTTCTAAGAGGTCGTGGCTGGAAGAGATGATCTACTAGAAAGAGTCAGCTTGTGGGTGTGCGTGGGGAGAATGGGCACGGGACATGGCTATTTGGGGAAGGCATGGTCAAGAGCCAGTGCCCAAGGGTTGAGAGACAAGGTTTCAGCTGTGCAGCCAGTTTCTCATCTTCGGCTCCTGCGACAAGTGGAGTGCTTTGGCAGGAGTTTAACAAGCATGCACCCTGCCCCAGTAGCAGAGAAAGCTGCTTTTAAAAAGATTTGCTTATTCACTGAATAACTGGGCTGACACTATATGGGGCACTGGAGGGAGGGGACACAGCCGTCTCTACTGAGGGTCAACCCTTCAAGTTTCTAGGAATCAGTGGCCTGTCACCCCAGGAGAGATCCCTCAGCCACAGAGGATGGGTTCTGGGGACCAATGCCAAGGAGCGGACACTACTCAACTAGGTCCGAAGCTCAGGGTGGGGCTGCGACCTACCAGCCCCAGCAGAGTAGTTGGCCCCAGGTTACCAAGGATGTGGGAGGAGGACAGGGCCATCTGAGGAGAGTGTCCCCAGCCTAGGAGAATAACCCCGTCTCTGGGGTCTCCACCTGGCTGACCCCATCCCCCCATCCCAATCCCCCCCCCCCCCCCCCATAGGCTTCACCACGGCAGCATACCTGCGCATCCACGCGGTGAAGGACCATGGGCTCCAGGCCCCGCGGGCTGACCGCATCCTGTGCAAGCTGTGCAGCGTGCACTGCAAGACCCCTGCCCAGCTGGCCGGCCACATGCAGACCCATCTAGGGGGGGCCACCCCCCCTGTCCCAGGAGATGCCCCCCAGCCACAGCCCACCTGCTGAGGGGGACCCCCGCACCCACCAGGCAAGGCGTGGGACATGGCTTGGGGGAGATGGTGTGTGTGGGACAAGGGGGCTCAAGGGGCCCAGTAGGGGATCTCAGGAAGGCCAGGGATGTCCATCTGTCACTCAGGTTAGGGAGACTTCTGGGAACAGAGAGGGCCCTTCAGGAGAACTGGGTAAGGATGCAGGCGAAGCCTCTGGGGACCAAACAGGAAGTGAGCAACGGCTGTGTCCCAGGGGAGGGAGTCTGGGGCCAGGGGCAAGGCTCTTGCCATTCAGATGGCGCTGTGATCTGATGTTTTTCACCATGCAGGTACCGGCGAGGTCTGTCCAATGGCAGCAGCGGCGGCGGCAGCAGCGGCGGCAGCAGCAGCAGCTGCTGCATCAGTGGCAGCCCCTCCCACAGCTGTGGGCTCCCTCTCTGGGGCTGAGGGGGTGCCTGTGAGCTCTCAGCCACTTCCCTCCCAGCCTTGGTGAACTCCTAGTTGGGAGGGGTGGGGGAGGGAGAATGGAGGAAAGTCCCTTGGTATCCTTTCCCCCTCCTCTCTTCCCATCAACTCCTCACTGCTTCCCCCACCACCCAAGGAGCCTCCTGAAGGAAAGGAGGAAGAAATGTTTTCTTAGGGGAATTCACTAGGTTTTAACGATTTGTTTCTCCTGCTCCTCTTCTCCCTATCAGACCTGCCCCCACACACACCTGTCCCCTTGTTGTGTTCAAGCCCCCTGGACAGTGGGCAGGGATGGCAGAGGACAGGAGCGGCCACTGCCTTCACCCCTCTCCTCTCTGTAACCCTCTGCCCTTCCAGGGATTTGTGAGCCTCCTCCCTTGGTGGTCCTTGCTCTCCTTCCAGTCCCCCCTACTGTCTGCTGCCCCTCCCTGGGGAGTTGGTGCTTTTTTTTTTTTCCAGGGGGAGGGAGGAGAGAAAGGAGGGGAATCAAAGATTCTGTCCTAGAGAGGGGAAAAGGTGAGATTTGAGAAGGGGCAGAAGCAGGGAAGGCAAAGGTTTGTACCTTCGTAAGGCAGGGTTGTTTAGGGTCAGCCCTAAGCATACTCCTTAAGAATCTGTCAGGGGAGAACAAGTCAAGGGGAGCAGAAGGAGCTACATGGGCCGGAGGCAGGACAGGAAATGGGACTTTAGGAGGCCAGGGTAAATGGGGAGGTCCAGGACTAGAGGTGCTGCCTGGGGGTGGAGGAAGGCAGCTGCAGTGTCTCCCCCTTTCCTCTTCCACCCCAGCTCCAGCCCTGGCCTTTTCATCCCTCTCCCCCAAGATAGAAGCTGTGGCCCTGGCCATGTCATCGTGTTCCTGTGTTCCCTGCATGTTCCCTACCCTTCACCCCCTCCTCTTGGCGTGGATCCCATTACAATAAATTTTAAATAAAAACTTGGCTCTGGCTTGAATGAATTGCTCTCACCAAAGTCCCTGTCGTCGTCGTCGTCCCCCCCGTTTCTCCCCCCCTCCCCCAAGGGGTTTCTTGGGGCTGCTATGGGTCGCAGCCTTGTCCTGCCTTCTGCAGCTCTGGCTCCTCCCTCCCAGAGGTGGGAGTGGGAGGTACCCAATCTGGACAGGCCCAGAATAGCCCCTATTGCAGGTTTGAAGAGGCTTAGGTTAGAAACCCAAACAGTTCCTAGAACCCAGCCAAATACTAACATCCCTAAGGCCCTGAGGAGATGGCGGGTGACGTAGCTGCAAAAAGGTTGGGAGGTCTGCACCCTAGGGCTACGAGCAGTGAGGTTGGGAAGGAAAACCACTTGCCCCTTTGATTGTTGCCATGGTCCACCCTGTCTTCACTGGGACTCTGCCCCAGCCCCTTCCTACTGTTCAGACACCCCTGCGGCCTCTGCCCTGCCCCCTGGTAATTCCCTCCCAGGCCTGGCTTTCCTTTCCAGGGACCCCTGAGCCTTCCAGGACCAATTCCTGCAGCTGCTTCTGTGGTAGAGGGACTCTGCAGACTCCCTTCTCTTGAAACCCCACCCTGCAGCCTCCCCCAGTTTTGCCTCATCGCCCCTCCCCTCCACGCTCGGAGGGGTGCGTTCACCCAGTATTGCCTCTCACCCTGGACCTGCCTCTCTCCGCTGATCCCTCTCGGTTTCACCCAACCCCCTGCCTGTGCCAGGAACCCCGGTGACCGTTGGCGGGAGGGGCCCGGGACTGGGGAAGGGGGTACCCCAGGAGGTGCGCGTGGGAAGGAGCAGGGAGCTGGCGCGAGTGGTCCCCCGGCCGGTTGCCTGGGTAACACGGGCCTGGCACGCGTGGCTCCCTTGGGCGGGCCTGGAGGGGCGGGGGCAGCGCGTGCGGCAGCGGAGCCGAGCGCAGGGGAGGGGACGGGAGAGGAGGGGAAGAGCAGAGCGGAGGGAAGACCCGCCGCCTCCCTCCCTCGCTCGCGCGCTGACTCGCTCCCCCCCGGGCTGCGGCTGCTGCAACGGCGGCGGCGGCGGCGGGAGCAGTCTGGAGGCCGGCGTTGAGGTGAGACGGATGGACTGAGGCTGCGGGTAGGAGTGGACGGACTGCAGAGGCCGGGGAGGGCTGCACCGCACAGGAATACGGGCGCATGGCCTCTTGGCTGGTGGTGCAAGGCGCGCCAAGCCAAAGGAAGGAGGCGCCGGGGGCACCCCGGGGACAAGGGAATCCCTGGGAGAGGGGCTGAGAAGGGGCTCAGAGGAGATGCCCGGGACCCTCAGGGAGGAGCGGGGGCATCTGCGCCCCAAACACGCAACAAGAAAACCGCACCCACTGGCGCCCAGGTAGGGGAGGACGCGGGAGTGGAATGTGAGTGTGGGCCCTCTGCCTGTCGGAGTGTATGGGTGTCTGCACAGCTTGATTTTGAGGTGCTGGGGCATCCGCTAGGACCTGGGAAGCTGGATCTTGTTGGGGGTGCCCAGGAAAAGACCATGGGGAGGGGCCTGCTTACAAAGGGTTAACCTTCCCAGGGCTCTCCAAGCAGAAGAATTTGAGCAGAGCACTCCTCCCCAGAGACGTCCCACCCCAAGGCAAAGGAAACCCCAACTTTTCTTCCTCTCCCCAGAGGCAGCCCAAGGCTGGCCCGGAGACAGGAGCACAACCCTCTTGGGCTGCAGCGCTGGGAGCTGCCTCTTTCCTCCTCACACCAAGCTCATCTCCTCCTCTTCCAGGATTTGCTGCTGTCTCTGCTGCTCTGTCCTCCCCACAGAGGCCCTCTCCTCTCTCCCATCACAAGATGGCAGCCAGCAGCTCTGAAGTCTCTGAGATAAAGGGGGTAGAGGAGGGTCCCCAGACCCAGGGCGAAAGGCCTGGCCATTCTGAGGCTGGAACTGGCCCTCTCCAGGTCCCAGCTGGGGTCCCGGATGAGCCCGAGGCCCTGCAGCCAGGTCCAGACATCACTGTGGACCCTGTGGACTCAGAGCCCAAGGCTGGGCCAGCTCCAGAAAACACAGAGACCCCAACAGAGGCCCCAGACACAGCCCAGGCCAAAGACCTTAGCTCAAGCCCAGGAGGGGAACCACAGGCCAACTCCAGGCCCAAAGAAATATGCCAAGAGCCAGCCTCCAAGCCAGAAATGAGCAAAGAGGCCACTGCAGACCAGGGGTCGGACCTGGAATCTGCGGGCCTGCGTGAGCCAGCCTCAGAGCCCACACCCCAGCGGGACCTCCAGTCAGGCTCCCAGCCCACCCCCAAGCCAGCCCTGCAGCCGGAGCCCCCTACCCAGGAGGACCCCACCCCTGAGTTCTTGACTGAGAGTGTGGAGGACAAGCAGGAGAATGGGGCAGTCGTTCCCCTGCAGGCTGGCGATGGGGACGAGGGTCCCGCCCCCCAGCCTCACGCATCACCCTCGACAAAAGCCCCCCCAGCCAATGGGGCTCCTCCCCGCGTGCTGCAGCAGCTGGTTGAGGAGGACCGAGTAGGAAGGGCTCACAGTGGGCATCCAGGATCTCCCCGGGGTAGCCTGAGCCGCCACCCCAGCTCCCAACTAGCAGGATCTGGGGTAGAGGGGGGTGAAGGCACCCAGAAACCTCGCGACTACATCATCCTCGCCATCCTGTCCTGCTTCTGCCCCATGTGGCCTGTCAACATTGTGGCCTTCGCTTATGCCGTTATGGTGAGCCCCCTGAGACCCTGGCCCCAGCCTGCTGTGGCTCCCCATGACCTGCACTGGGACAAAGCCCCAGGAATAGCCTGGCTCTCCCTCTCTGCATGGATCTCGCTTCCAAAGCACAGGGCTTCACCCTCTGAGCCATTACTGCCCCACCCCTTCAGGTGGGAGGGATGGCCAGACAGGTTTCACACAACCTTGCTGACCTATGCCCTCCTCCCTCTGTCTCTCCATCCCTCCTTCCTCCCTAACCACGGGCTGGCCTGTCTCCTCTGGATGACTCTCTCACCTGATCCGTGCTGAGCTGGCTTCTCTTGACCTGGCCATGATGTCCCACTCCTCACCCTAATCTCAGTCCCGGAACAGTCTGCAGCAGGGGGATGTGGATGGGGCCCAGCGTCTGGGTCGAGTGGCGAAGCTCTTAAGCATCGTGGCGCTGGTCGGGGGGGTCCTCATCATCATCGCCTCCTGTGTCATCAACTTAGGCGGTGAGTGGGGGTCTGGGACAGGCTGGGAGGCATGGAAGGGTTGGCAAGGGCAGCTTTACTAACCCCCTGACCCTGCTCTCTCCTGTCTGTCTCCCCTACTTGTCCTTTGTCTCTCCTTGTCTCCCCCACCCCACCCCACCCACTGTCTCTTTCTCTGCCTGTCCCTCCCTCTCCTCTTCCACAGTGTATAAGTGAGGGGCTCTGCCCTGCATTCCAAGACTTTTCTTCCTGTTGGGAGCTGTCTTGGGCCCATCCTCCCCTGCTCCCCTGCCGGGAGCCCAATCGATGGCCCAGGCCCGCACCCATAGGGACCAAGGGAGCCTGAGCAGCCTTGTTTACAGCTTCTTTCCTGGTCCTGCATCTTGCCAGGCTCCTCTGCCAACCGTAGGCCTCCCTTCTCCCTGCACTGTTTCCAGTCTCCCTGCACTTCTGCCTGCAGCCAGCCTCTCAGCCTCTCTATCCCTGCACTTCTGGAAACCTCCCTCGACATCTCCCAAACTCTCAGCCTCCCTGCATTTCTCCCATCTTGCACTTCTTCAAACCTCCCAAATTACCCGCACTTCAAACCTGGTCTCCACCCCCGACTTTCATTGTCTTGCCATCTTCCCCCATTCCTTTATTCCTCCTCTCCTGTATCATCTCTCCGTCCCTCTCCACACCCTCTTCCCTGTTCCTCTTCCTGCCTCATCTCCCCTCAGCATCCTTTCCTCCCCTAAGGATCCTCTCCTCTGGTTTTTCTGCTGTCACTGATTATTCTGCAAAAACTCCAGCACTTAGAGCAGGCTGGGAAAGGGCAGCAATGTCTGGGAGAGGACCCTGCAGCCCAGGGCTGTTCTCTGCTGGGACGACCCAGGTCCCAGAGCTGGCCGGCGGGGGGTCCCCTAGGGACTTGTGCAGGCGAGGTGAGCGCAGTTCAAACACCCGGGAGGAGGGAGGTGCAGCTATTGCCCGCCCCGGTCGGCCCTAATTTACTGACCTGCCCCACCTGGGCTTTTAAACCCGGTCGGCAAGTGTCTTCAAGGCAAAGACTGGGGTGACTCACGTGCTTCGTAACGAAAGAACTCCCAAATAGGACCAAAGCTACAGCCTCAAGGAGCGAGGGAGGGACGGGGCGCCGTATAATGATTTTCTAAGAGGAGGGAAGTGTGTTGCACGCGACATTCCGCTAGGGAGGCAGACACCGAGCTACAACGCCGTTTGGAGTTAGCGGGTTTTTTGTTTTCTGAAAAAAAGAAAAGAAAAAAGAAAAAAAAAAACCCTAAAAAACTAAAAGTCTACCAAAAAAAAAAAAAAAGGATACATTAAACTAATTCTCCCTTTTTGTATGCCGGATGCTGCATGAGTCTGAAACACCAATAAACGGAGACTGCATGAAACTCGCTTCCGGCCTCAGTTGGTCCTCACGTTGGTCCGCCACCGGGTGCGCCAGCACTGCCCCGCGGGGGGCGAACCTCCCGGGGAGCGCGCCCGCACCGCGCCCCGCACCGCGCCGACGGCCATCTTTCCTGCGGGCGCAGCCTGCGCCCGGCGCCGCCTGCGCATGTGCGAGCTCCCGCTTCCCTCCCCGAGTCGCTTCCCTGGCGGGGCGCCCGCCGCGCCGTCTCTGCGCCTGCGCCCTGCGACCCTGCGCAGCCCGCGGCGGGCCGAGCTCCGGGTGCGTACGGCGGCGGCGGGGGCGGCGTGCCGGCGAGGAGAGCGGCCCGGCCGGGCAGTGGGTCCTGCCGTAGCCGGGGACACGGAGCACCGGCCCCCAGTCCGTGGGCGGGGTCCCTGCCGGAAGCTGAGCGCCCCCTCCCGGGGACCGGCGGTCTGGTCGCGGGGATCGCTGCTGGAGCCCGATTGGTTGGAGAGCCAGCCTTAGGGACACCCCTCCCCCGGGGACCGGGGCCCCCGGCGGAGGACTCCCGCCTCCCCTGTCATCCCAGGGTCCCTTCCTTAGTGGCTTATGTCCCTTGTCCGGGGCCATGGAGACATTGTGGCCACCACGGCGGCGCCTCTGTCCGAAGAAGGGGAGGTGACCTCCGGCCTCCAGGCTCTGGCCGTGGGAGACACCGCAGGCCCTTCGGCTGCGGCCGGTAGAGCCGAGGAAGAGGGGGAAGGAGGCCGGGAGGAGGCCGAGCGCGAGGGGTCTGGGGTCGAGGAGCTGCCGGGAGAAGCCCCGGGCGCCGAGGGGGAGGAGCGTGCCCAGGCCGACGCCGAGGACTGGTGCGTGCCCTGCAGCGATGAGGAGGTGGAGCTGCCCGCCGATGGGCAGTCCTGGCGGCCGCCCCCCTCCGAAATCCAGCGGCTCTATGAACTGCTGGCCGCCCAGGGCACCCTGGAGCTGCAGGCGGAGATCCTGCCCCGCCGGCCGCCCACTCCCGAGGCTCAGAGTGAAGAGGAGAGATCCGACGAGGAGCCCGAGGCCCAAGAGGAGAAAGAGGAAAAGTGAGGCCCAGGAGGGAATAGCGAGGGGAGGCGGGACTCAGGAGCAGGCGAAGCGGAGGGAGGGGAGAGAGCGGGAGAGAAGGCTGGCAGGCGGGCGGAGCACCACCCTCACCCTTCACTCCTTGCCCACCTGTCCCAGGCCGCACGTGCCCACAGAATTTGACTTCGATGATGAGCCGATGACACCAAAGGACTCCCTGATTGACCGGAGACGCACTCCAGGTACTGACCGCAGGGAGGGGCGTGGGGGAGGTGAAGGGCTTCTGCTCCCACTAACCCAGAAAGTGACTCTCCAAGAGGCCGTTGTCTGGTGCCCTGGCTGTTCTACAACTTGCTGCTGCAGGGGAGCGCGTTCACACAGGGGCGCCATCCTTTCAGCTTAAGCCAGTGGTTCTCAACCTTGGCTGCACATTAGAATCACCTGGGAATCTTTTTAAAATCCTGATTTCTGGGCCTCATCCTCCGGAAATTCTGTTTCTTTGTTATGGGGTGGGGCCACAACATTGGTAACAAAGAAACAGAATTTCCGGAGGATGAGGCCCAGAAATCAGGATTTTAAAAAGATTCTCGGGTGATTCTAATGTGCAGCCAAGATTGAGAACCACTGGCTTAAACCCATAACCCTATATTCCTTTAAGAGAATTCCACAGGTAATTCTATCATGGCTCCCATTTCCTTTCTCTCCATTCTCTCCAGAAGTCCAGGTCTTCCCGGTCATTCATTATTATCTGGGTTCACACCCGTATCCCCCTGTGTATGTCTCCTAACCTGACCCAGTTTTCACCCTTATGCCTTCCTAGAATTTACCCGTAGAGCCATTCCTGATTTCTCTTTCTCTTTCTCTTACTCCAACATTCAAGCCAGCAGCAGCAAGTCCAGTAGCTGCGCATTGTAGTAGTGAGCACAACATTCCCAAGTTCATCTGCAGCTTTCAACACCATCCGCTCATCCCAGCCACCATCTCGTCTGAGTTGCAGTAGCACCTTACTGATCTCTCTGCCTCCAATCTCAGTGACTAGAATGATCCTTTTAGAACATAAATCATGTCACTTCTCCGTCTAAAATCCTCCAAAGGTTTCCATTGCTGGGGAGAGAGGGGAGAGCGTGTTGAGAGCGTATCCAACCCCCACCAAGGCTTCCAAAGGCATTTCCACTTAAAATAAGATCCAAACCCCTTATCATGGCCTCCACCTCATTTCTTTGGCCTCATCTTTCATGTCTCCCCAGCTCTCTACACTCTTCGAACAGACCTCCCTGTTTCTATCCTGGGGCCTTTGCACTGCTCTCCACTGCCCGAGGTGGTCTTCCCTGGTGACCCCCAAGCGCATGGCCTCACCCCCTCCACGTTTCTCACCTTCCCTTCTCCAGGAAGCTCAGCCCGGAGCCAGAAACGGGAAGCCCGCCTGGACAAAGTCCTCTCAGACATGAAGCGACACAAGAAGCTGGAGGAGCAGATCCTTCGTACTGGCAGGGACCTGTTCAGCCTGGACTCAGGGGACTCCAGCCCTACCAGCCCCCCACTGCGGTCCTCAGGGAGTAGTCTCTTCCCCCGGCAGCGGAAGTACTGACTGTGCTGCCTTAGGCTGCAGTGTGTGTGCCTGCTTGGGGCCTTGGCTGGCCTTCCCTAACCCTGGATGCTGGGGAACGTGGAGAGAGGAGGGAAACTCCAGAACCCCAACACAGCACCCTGCCGGTGAGAGGGCATGTGTGTGTGTATGTTTTCTGTTGAATCTGTTTGGAGACCTGGCCTGAAATGTCTGAATCTAAAATAAAAAATACAAAGTCATCCTCTCTTAGAAGAGGGGCTGCAGCTGGAGCCTAACAGTTGGGAAGGCATCATTGTCTTCGCCCAGGTTGGGAAGTTAGCCGTGAACTCATCCACACCTGTCTTCAGTCCTCTGACCTTGCCCAGTGAGGCCAGCTGGTTCTGCGGCAGGAATTCCCGAGTGTTAAATGAGCTGCAGTGCCTGCAGCTGCGGTGAAAGCCGCCCAGAGGAGACAAGGAGCAACAGCTGCAAGGGCCCTTTAAATGCCTAAGCCCCACCCTGAGCCTGCCCTGCGCTACCGGGAAGTGATCCCTGGGGCTGGGCTCCTGCTTTCCCCAGTCTGAAGAGTCACTGCAGTCAGCCACACTTCTGGATGTGAGTACTGAGTACAGGCCCCAACACCCCGAGTCAGTGTCGGGCCTTGTGCCCCTCGGGGCTCTTTCCAGCCTGTCTTGCCTTTCAGTGCCTTCTGTTAGGGCAGCTAAGACCCTCTGAGGCAGAGTAGGGAGAAGTGGGTGGAGGCTTGGCCTTTAGAGATTTTGTTTTCCTTGGTGGAGTTCTATTCTGTCTTTTGAAGTAAAAATAGATCAATTTGTCACCTTGCCAACACCCCTCACCTCCAAAATCTCGGGCCTCCCTAACTTCAAGCTCCCACGTCAGCAGTAAGGCCAGAGGAAGCGTAAGGGGTCCATTCACACCCTCCTAGGATTAGATTGGGCCCTGCTGTATTCACGGGCCTCCCCACCCTCCTGGGGGCCTGGGCTCTGGCCTGTCCCTAGAGTTCTTGGAATGTGATTTGTCCCCATTGAGATGCCTCAACTTTGCCAAATATTGAGGTTTTCATACCGTCCCGCTCAGGGCTATGCCAACTGTGGGCTTTGCAGATCACTTGAGACGCCATTAGCAGAGCAATCTCGAGGCTTCATCCCAGAAGGAGTGGAGTTGGGTGAGCAAGGCTTGCTCTCCGTGTGAGGGGAAGTGGGAAATGGGAAGCTCTGGGACCGATCTCAGGAGTGAAGCATGGAGGGGCGGGGAATGGGGGTTGAGACCGATGTCCTGTGTTCTGCTGTCTGCCTGGTGGACCCCAGGCTTATGGGGGAAAGGTTGGCTGTCGCGAGGGGTGCCAACTGACTCCCTGGGAACGCCTGCCTGTTTCTCCCCTTGGCACGCAGGGCACCCAGCCTGCCCTGGAGTGGTGCTTCCTGGGCAGGGCACTCTCCAAAGCCATGAGCAGGCAGGGCAGCCACCTGGAATACCTCGGGCCTCCTTGTTGGGTGCTGCCCTCTCAGGTGGCAGAGAATGCTCACCTTTGAACTGCCATTGGCACTATTCCCTGGGAGCACCCAGCCCCACCCAAGCCCTTGTTCTGGGTCTTATTGACATTTGTGCCTGAGAAGCCCAGCTGCCTCCTGGTTGGGGGCTCTGCAGTCCAGGCACCTGGGGTGGAACTCTGGCTTCGGCCTTTGACCATTCTGTGATCCTCAGCAAGTTCCTTAGCTTCCAGGTTCTTTCGAGGAGTAAAGGAGTTAATTAAAGGTACTTCACGCCATGCCTGACACAGATTAAGTTCTTAATAATGAATGATGGGAGCTGTTATTCAAGGGAACTTGCCGATGGTACAAGTTCCAGAGTCTCCCGGGAACCTCTGCCCGTTGGGTCTGGGGTGAGACCTGGGAGCACTAGCAGCTGAGTCCTCCGACGGCAAGTTTAGAAAACATTGACCTGGACCAGGGGTTCTGAAGCCGGTTCCTGGGTCGCTCCTAATCTAGGCGACCCTTACCTTCAGTGATTGGCATTCACTGGCAGCACGCGGGAGGGCGATGGAGGTAGGGATGGAGGCAGGACAAGAGGCACCTGAGCTGCTGCTCCTCCCACAAAGTGGCCTAGCTGGGCTGGAGCTCAGAAAGACTTTCCTAGGAAGAAAAGTCCCTAAAGTTCTGCTGCTAAATGGTTTGCGTGAGACATCCTCCAGAATTTCCGCTGTCGTCCCCTAGAGCGGGAAGTAATCCCCTAAGCCAGGAAGTGGTCTGGGAGAGAGGTGCCTGAGTGTGACTGATTCTCCAACGAAGACTAGAACGTTGAAATTTGGTGAAGGAAACTGGGAAGGTGAGCGCCTGTTTGGGCTGCACTTCACGTGCAATTGTCTGAGCTTGATAGAGGTGATGGTGGCGAGGCTGAATCACGGCCTCACCTCCAGCTGCAGGCCTGCTGGACCCAGAGCCCAGGCCTTAGGATTGGGGGGCTTGTGTTGGCTACGGGCTACTTGGCCTGGGGGTGAGGGGCTGGGGGCTACTTGGCCTGGGGGTGAGGGGCTGGGGGAGAATAAATGAAGCAGTCTGTAATCTGAGCTCATCTTTGTTCTGCTCATACTTTAATGTCAGCCCCAATCATTGGGGTTTAGTTAAGGTGCCAGCTAACTCAGCAGCTCTTGGGTGGGGCCCAAGATTCTGCATTTCAAGCTTCCATGTGAGGCTGCTGCTGCTCACTGCCCACCAGCGTGGCTGGTAACTTGGGCATCTGTTGTTTAAGATTCACTGTCAGCCACTCACGGTTGACCCTGAAGATCTCTGATATGTAGGGACTCCTCGCTCATTAATTACATTTTGCTGTAGCATAAGTTTCCCGTTCAGCGGAGACACAGGTGAACGCTGTCTCTTAACTAGAGGATGAACCCAGCTCCTCCTCACAGGCTGTGTTGTCTCTGCTCATCCACCCGTTCCCTGGCCTCTGTGTGAGGGGGGGAGCGTGTGGTGCAGCGGGAGCTGCTGGTCTCTGAGACTTCGGGTGAAAACTGACTGGTTCTTACAGGAGCCTCATGACACGTGGGGGCATGTGATCAGGCAAACCCGGACATGTGCCCAGAGAGCAGACGAGGGCAGATCTCAGAAGCAGGCACTAAAGGGAGGTCTGGATGGATTTGGGGAGTTGGGGCCAAACCGAAGTCAGGGCAGGGCCTTTCAAAAGTCAACAGACTAGCCATTGTCATTCATATATATATATGATTTCAGAGAGGAAGAGAGACGGAGAGAGAGAAACATCAATGATGAGAGAGAATCATTGATCAGCTGCCTCCTGCACAGCCCACACTGGGGATCGAACCCACAACCCGGGCGTGTGCCCTGACTGGGAACTGAACCATGACTTGGTTCATAGGTCAATGCTCAACTGAGCCACGCCAACCGGCCCATTTTCTTTTGAGGGCCCTGATGTATTGGGAGTAAAATGCTCTGACTGTACATGTCATCTGGTAAACCACAAAAGTCTAAATCTGAAACTTGTCACAAACATCCTGCCTGAGTTGAACGGTTTCCCCGGATCTCCTGAGAGGCCCTCTATGGAAGCTCACTCCTGGGGATGGCGAGGGAAAAGGCAAAGCCTGTTCTTGGGTGAACCTGGCAGGGAGGTTAAGAAAAGTCCTGGTACTGAAACGGGTAGTTGGCAAGGGCTTGGCTTCAGAACAAGGCAGGAGCCCAGTTTGATCGGTTGGAAGGATGACTCGCAGCTGAGTCAGGGAGCCGGGCCAGGCTCTCAGCCCCACTGACTGAGCCCAGCTGGGGTGACAGATGGTGGAGAGGCCTCAGCCATAGCGGGTGGGGATTGGGAGCATCAACAGCGAGCCGTTGGAGACTATTTCCAGAGCCTGCTTCCCAGCCTTGCATAACCTAGAGTTCAGCTCTTCCCTGCAGGGCCTCCTGCAGCCTGTCCACACCTCCGCCTGCAGCCCCAGCTCTTCCTCTCCCCCATCTGCCTTCCCGGCCAGGCTGCCGCCTGCAGAGAGCCCAGCACAGGAGCAGCTAGAAAAGGCCTCAGTGGGTGGCCAGACGCCCCTTTCTTTGCAGTTCTGGCCCCACAGCTGGCATGACACAAGACCCGCCACATTCCTGACCAGAAATGGGAAGGGTTGAGGTCGAGGGGCCAGGTGAGATGGTGAGTGTCTGGTGTTCGGTCACATGCTCTAATGCAGGGGTCCTCAAACTTTTTAAACAGGGGGCCAGTTCACTGTCCCTCAGACCGTTGGAGGGCCAGACTATAGTTTAAAAAAAAACTATGAACAAATTCAGCAAACAGGCAGCGGCTGCAAGAACACCGGTGGGCCGGATAAATGTTTTTGGCGGGCCGCAGTTTGAAGACCCCTTCTCTAATGCATAGGAAAGTGGCCTCACGCCAGTCCCTGCCTCATAGACACGGTGCTTCTGAAGGGCCAGGCTCTGTCCCAAGTGCTCTATGATAAACTCAGCCCTCAGAGCTGGGTAAAGGCCCTACCCGTCCCCACTTTATTGGCCAGGGAACAGGAATAGGGAAGGCAAGGGACTTGTCCCAGATCACTAACCCAGTAAAGGGGAGGACGAAGATCCAGGCAGTTCCAGCCCCCGGGGCACATGTGAAGCAATTTCACGTCAGGGAGCAATTTCAGGGATTGGAGCACAGCCGAGCAGGATGGGGCAATAGGAAGGAAAGCGTGAGGAGGGGAACAGAACCCCAAAACAGAACGCCCGCCCTAACATTTGCAAACACTACCGGACATCAACAGAAGAGGGCGCTCTGGCTTTAGGAAAGCCACTCTCCTACAAGTTAAGGGGAATTCATATAAAAAAGCGACAGAAAAGTTCCAAGGTCAAATCCCATACAAAGTTGCAAGATAAAAGAATGAGTAGAATAACATCCCTCTGGTGTGAAAAGTGTACCAGGAAAACAGATCAAGACTGTAACCCCTTTAAAAACGAAGTAAGGTATTAGGAAACAATGCAAGGCATGCAAGCGGCAGATCGGGATTGTCAGGAAGCCCAGGCAGTCTGTCTGAGTCTGCAGCGTTAATCACACCGTCCTGTGAGGGCGCCACTCCTTAGGATTCTCGTCGCAGAAGCACCACTGACGTGCTGTGGGGCTTGGAGGACTCGTCCCTATCTGGGACTCGGCTCCCTAGAGCTACACTCTCTAATGTGGGATCGACCAGCCACATTTGGCTATTGCTTTTTCAGTTACAGTTTATGTTCAATATTTTGTATTAGTTTCAGATGTATGTACTTGGCTAACCCCTCCCTGCCAAAAAAAAGAAAACAAACCCAGCCCACAATATTTTGCATCATATTTGGTACCTTCTCACTTGGGTATGTTAATTAAAGTCTAAAACTTACAGCCCGACTGGTGTGGCTCAGTAGTTGAGCATTGACGGTTCCATTCCTGGCCAGGGCACATGCCCAGGTTGCGGGCTCAATCCCCAGTGTGGGGCGCGCAGGAGGCAGCCGATCAATGATTCTCTCATCATTGATGTTTCCATCTCTCTCCCCTCTCCCTTCCTCTCTGAAAGCAATAGATATATATGTAAAAACCTCCTCAGTTACACTAGCCATATTTCAAATGTGGTCAGCCCAAAGACAGCACAGATGTAGAATGTCTCCATCATTGTAGGATGTCCTATTGGATGCTGCTGAGTTACAGTATTTTGAACAGGAGCCAGGCAGGTGGCGTGAGGGTCCGGGTGGAAGGCAGCAGGGAGTGGTGGGGCCTGCGGTAAGCAGGAAAACCTGTGTCCCACCCAAAGGCACAGCTGCTCCTTGGCGCTAACCAGTTCTGTCTGTGGGAACGTAGGGTCTATCTCCTAATTCAAGAAAAGCAGGAATTGGGGGTTTGTGAAAACTCTCAATTTCTAAACCCCAAAATTGGCATTTTACAGATTATATAGGTCAAGTAAAACTCTTGGGTCTCCTCGCCTTGACTCTATAGGGTCGTGGCCCCTGCCTCTTATTCCTGTGCCCACCCTCCCTCCTGGCTCCGCATTTCTCGCTCAGCTTGGGAGCTGGATGAATGGTGGAGCAGGTGGCTTTTAAGATGTCTGACGGAAGTCTCAGGAGACAAGGCTTTGAGTTGTTTAGTTAACTTGGTTTCCTTTGTGTGACCCAAAGGTACATGTTGTCCAAAGACCAAGGCTCCTGGAGGCAGTGAGCGGGTTCAGGTAGGAGGTGTGACTTCCTGAGCGGGCCAGTCACTGGGCGGAGCCGCCCAGGATTCAGGGAGTTGAGGGTGGCAACAGACCAGAGAGAAAGGGGAGGAAAGAACTGGAATAATTTGTGCTGCTCCTGACCCAGCTGATTCTACAGGAGCATCGGTTCCGTCAAGGATCTCAGGACTGCTTCAAGCACAGGTGGGGCTGGAGGAGCAAAGAGTATGCAAATATTCCTGGGCTACAGGCTGTCAGTTGAATACTGGGGTCCTCAGGATCCCCTGAAATAAAGGCTGAAATAAAGGCCGCTGGAGGAGCCACCGATCCCCACCCCCACCGTGCTGGGGAAGCCACAGCACCCCCAGAGACTGACCTGCACTCCCAGCTCCTCCACCGTGGGGACTGGAGATTGGGCACGTGCAGGCAGCTCAGGCCGTAAAGCGGATGGGAAGGAGGGAAAGGGTCGGCCGAGAGCCCTGGGCGTCTGTGGGTAACTGTGTTGGGCAGTTCTTGGCAGGGGTGAAATCTGGGTGAGCTGTGCTGCCCAGGGTGGGAAGAACAAGGAAGAGTTGGGCACGGGCACAGGGAGGGGTAGAATAATCTGAGTTGGAGGAGGAAGGTCCTTCCCCATTTCCAGCCAGTCTTCAGGCTCATGCCTGCCTCGTCCTAGGCCCCCTGTCTTCATCTTGTATCTTCTCCCCACGCATCTGCCCCAGGCACAGGTGTAACCATGGCAACTGAAGAGTCCATCATCCGCATCCCCCCTTACCACTACATCCATGTGCTGGACCAGAACAGCAATGTGTCCCGTGTGGTGGTTGGGCCAAAGACTTATATCCGGCAGGACAATGAGAGGTGGGTGTCAGGGCTGGGCTGTGGGGGCACCTGGGCTGGGGAGGGTCTGTTGGTCTAGCTGGCGTGATCATCCGTCTCTTCTGAGGACTGGCCCTCACTTGGGTCACAGGAAGCTTTCTCTCCCCTTCTCCACCTCCTTTGGGAGTGGAAGTCCCCTGGGTCCTCACACCACTTCTCCCTTCCAACAGGGTCCTGTTCGCCCCCCTGTGCATGGTGACCGTCCCCCCACGCCACTACTGCACAGTGGCCAACCCCGTGTCCCGGGACGCGCAGGGCTCGGTGCTGTTCGATGTCACGGGGCAAGTACGGCTCCGCCACGCTGACCTGGAGATCCGGCTGGCCCAGGATCCCTTCCCCCTGTACCCAGGGGAGGTTCTGGAAAAGGTATCCGCCTTGCCTCCCCCGGACCCTCTCTACCTGTCCTGCTACCACACTGCCTTCAGGAGGGAACACAAATGGGCACCGTGGGAGGGGATGGCGGCGAGCGCTCCTGGTGTTCACTGGGGGTGGAATCGATTCATTGCCCCTCCACGGCCTTCCCCAAATGCCCCTTCCTCCTCACCTGCCCACAACAGACTTGCCCTTTTGAGAGCTGTCAGCCCATCTCACCACCTAACCAACCAGGCTCCAGAGCCTGCTGGGAACTCCCGGTCAATCTGGCACTGAATGGCTTGTGCCAAGAGTAAGCATTTTATTCATTCAAACAGTGCCAGACGCTGGTGGGCAGTGACAGCAATGGCGGGCAAGATGAGGCCCAGGTTCAGACACCTGGTTTTCTCACGGGAGGGCGCTGGAGGCTGCCCCGACAGCCAGGCCCTCCTCGTCGCACAGGCCCTGAGCCTGTGGGCGTCCCACCTTCGCTTCCATCACTGTCCTGCCTTCACCTCCTTGCCCGTTCACACCGTTTCACTCTGGGTTCCTCTGCTTAAGCAGCGCCTCCCGCTCCTGGAAGCCTAGAAATGTGACCCAGGGAACCCCAAGACATCCCTGTCCACTGAGATGTAAATGCTTTGCAGAGTGTGTGTGTAGAGATGGAAAGTGAAGAGGAACAATTAGATTGTTGACCCTGGAGGACTCTGAGTGAAGAGTTAGGGGTATTCTTTGCCTCAGAATCAGCTTTATTTAAGTCTGAAACTGTCAGAAGTTGAAAACCACCCATATCTAGGCCGACCTCAGACCAGCTAAATCCCGGCCGGGGCGGGGGGGGGGGGGGGGGGGGGCGGGGGGGAGTATTTAAAAGCTCCCTGGACAGAAAGCTTCCCTCATCCCTGCCTCTTTCACCTCTGCTTTCCAGCCACAGCAGCTCATGCTCTCAAACCCACGGCTCCAATCCAGGGGAGCCAGGCTCTCCCTCAGCCCAGGGCCCCTGCGATGCGTCTTCCCACTCTTGTCAGGACTGGCCTCTGCCTGAGCCACTTCCTTTCTGGGTTTGCACCGAGGGTGGCCCCTGGCTTGGGCCTCCCTTCCCCCACCCTCCTGTCCTCGGAGCCTGTCAGCCACTTGGCTCTCCTGACCTCAACTCTGACGCTGCCTCTTCTGTTCGGCTTCAGCCCCGCCAGGGCCATGTCCAGTGCGGGTTTGGTTATTCTCCAGCCTGCCCCTCCCCCCAGCCTCCTTCCTGCCACCAGCCTCCTTCCTGCCCTCCTCTGTGCCATGTCCCCTCAAGGCGTTCGATCCCATCTTCTGTCCCAGTTGCTCTTCGGTCCTTCCTTTCCTACCCCGACAGAACCTCCTCATTTTAACGCTACGCGCTGGGCCTGCGGCAGAGCCGGGTCCTGGACCAGGGTTACCACCTGCCCTTTATGTACTCACACTCCGGACGGGTTTGCTAGCCTGTGGACAGCTGTGCCGCCACAGCAGTATCAAGCAGGCAACAGGCCCAGTGGCTCCTTCCAGCCCAAGCCCTGCTCATCACGTCTCTCTCCATTTCCCCTCTGCCTGCTGCAAATATTGACCCTCTCTGCTCTTCCTAGGTCCCGTCCTCACATTGAGCAGCTTGCTCCCCTGCTTAGTTAGAAATTGAGACCGTCGGCAGGACTCAGATCTGTCCCTTCCCTTTTTTTTTTTAATATATTTTATTGATTTTTACAGAGAGAAAGGGAGAGAGATAGAGAGTTAGAAACATCGATGAGAGAGAAACATCGATCCGCTGCCTCCTGCACACCTCCTACTGGGGATGTGCCCACAACCCAGGTACATGCCCTTGACTGGAATCGAACCTGGGACCTTTCAGTCCGCAGGCTGACGCTCTATCCCCTGAGCCAAACCGGTTTCGGCTCCCCTTCCCTTTATGCCTACCCCTATCTGCTTTTACTTTAATTTACTTTTATTGATTTCAGAGAGGAAGAGAGAGAGAGAAACATCAATGATGAAAGAGAATCCTTGATTGACTGCCTCCTGCATGCCCCATACTGGGGATCAAACCTGCAACCCGGGCATGTGCCCTTGACCAGAATCGAACCTGGACCCTTCAGTCCTCAGGCTGAGCTCTCTCCACTGAGCCAAACCAGCTAGGGCTATTTTTGTTTTTGTTAATCCTCACCTGAGGATATTCTCTCCATTGATTATTATTATTTTTTTTTTTTTTTAGAGAGAGAGGAAGGGAGGGAAGGAGGGTGGGAGAAGAGATATTGCCATCATCCAGGCCAGAGATGTTGGCAGCTTAGGTGAGGGCGATGGCAGGCATAGAGGAAGTTAGGCGGGATTTGCTATGGGACAGAGAGGAAGTGGTGAAAGACTAGATGTGGGGCCCTAGCCGGTTTGGCTCAATGGGTAGAGTGTCAGCCTGCCAACTGAAGGGTCCCAGGTCAAGAGCACATGCATGGGTTGTGGGTTCGATCCCCAGGAGGGGGCGTGCAGGAGACAGCCGACCAATGATTCTCTCTCATCAATGATCTTGCTATCTTTTCCTTCCTCTTTGAAAATCAATTTTTTTTAATATACTTTATTGATTTTTCTCAGAGAGGAAGGGAGAGAGATAGAGTTAGAAACATCGATGAGAGAGAAACATCGATCAGCTGCCTCCTGCACATCTCCCACTGGGGATGTGCCCACAACCCAGGCACATGCCTTGACCGGAATCGAACCTGGGACCTTTCAGTCCGCAGGCCGACGCTCTATCCACTGAGCCAAACCGGTTTCGGCTGAAAATCAATTTTAAAAGTTTTTTTTAAAAAGAGATGTGGGAGGTGGAAAACACACTGACTACGGGCTCTTCCCACAATGCCCGCCTTCGCCTGCTCCCACACCTTTACCGAAGGCCAGCTCTTCCTTTGGGCCCCAGTTCACATGCTACAACTTCTCCTTCGCCTGAACTTCTGGACCGCTCTCCCTTCACACTGTCCTCCGTCTGCCTGAGAGAGTGGTCTGTGTCTGTGTCTCATCACCTGCTGGAACCTAAAGCCCGTGATGACGAGGTATGACCTGCCCCCACCACAGCCAGCTGAGCGCCACGCACGTGAGGTGTATAGGGGAGAGCTCGGCAGCGCAGTAAGCCTCCAGCTGTGCCTCCCCCCACCCCCCAGTCTGTGGCCAGTGGGCACCGCAGAGGTACTTGACCTTCTGTGCCCTCAGCTGGAGTCGGGAGCAGCGGGTGGACTTCACCAAAGAGGTTCAAGTCCTGATTCCGTTCCTTACTCGTCCTGTGACCTCGGTCATGTTCCTTGGCCTCTCTCAGCCTCTCTCCTTACCTGCCTGCCTCCCTCAGATCAAGTGAAGTCCTGCTCGTAGAAACACTTCTGCAAACTCCTGAAGCGGGTGGCTGCTCGTTGGCAGGCCCCCCCTCCTGACGGAAGGGGATGTGACGACTGGCGCACAGTGGCTCTCTGGCGACCATGAGGCGACCTTGAAAACAAAGCCCCGGGCTTTAAATGTGCCTGTTTAGCAGTTTATACCTTCCCACCGCCTTGTACTTCCCAGAGGGCCCAGTGCACGCTGGGCCATGAGCTATGACTTTATTCAGCTTTCCAGATATTTCCCCGCGTCTCCCCTCCAGCCTCGACCCAATTCCCTGCCCACATTTCTAGTTCAAAACGACTAAGTCTCGCCCCAGAGGAATGCGTGTCCTTGGCTCATCAGCAGTGACAGCCTCTCGCTCTGTCAGCGCTCCGTCCTGCAGACCCGGTGGCTTGGGGACTCCCCCCATCTTGAACGTTTCATTCCGGGTCTCATTTCGGGCTTGTGTAAAGATGGATGCCGTGGATTCCGACCTCCAAGGCAGCAGGTTGGACTCCTGGGGTCACAGCACTGAATGCCCATGACCCCCCTCTTCCCTATCAGGACATCACCCCGCTGCAGGTGGTGCTGCCCAACACGGCGCTCCATCTCAAGGCGTTGCTGGATTTTGAGGATGAGAATGGAGACAAGGTAGTCGCAGGAGATGAGTGGCTATTTGAAGGACCTGGTGAGTTCTTCCCATTGGGCCGGAGTGAGGTCCGAGGCTTCCTGCCTCCCACCGCAGCCCTGATACCTTCTGACCGTCACCTCTGCCTCCTCCCCTTCAAGGCACATACATCCCCCAGAAGGAGGTGGAGGTCGTAGAGATCATACAGGCCACGATCATCAGGCAGAACCAGGCCCTGCGGCTGAGGGCCCGCAAAGAGTGCCGGGACCGGGACGGCAAGGAGAGGGTGACCGGTGAGGCTGTGGAGGAGCACTGGGGGGGGGGGGGGCCACGGCTCCGACTCTCTCAACTGCAGGGGGAGGTGGGGAAACCACTCACAAGTGGCTACAGCCGTTGAGGGCTGCCCACAGCCGCTTCCCCACCCGCCTTCATGCAGACGACGTCCAGCCCTGACCCTGTGACCACCATCATGCTGACAGCCTTTCCCTCCCCTCACCCTTTATCATGAGCTGGGGCAGTTTCTAGGTCAGCAAAGCGGGTGATCACATGTAATTGGCACTTGTGTTTGACAAATGCGATGTATGTGCAATGTCTTAAATGCAGTGCTAACTCTGCCAGGGGTGACTCAAAATGCTTTGCAAATAGTAACTTATTTGGTCCCCAAGCAACCTTGAGTCACTACTATTCCCATTTTCCATATAACAAAACCAAGACACAGAAATTAGGTTACTTGCCTGGGTTTATGGCCAGGGGCAGCTGGGAAGCCAGCTTGGGTGACCTTTGACCCTTACTGCTCCACCAGGAGAGGAATGGCTGGTCCGCTCGGTGGGTGCGTACCTCCCCGCAGTGTTCGAGGAGGTCCTGGACTTGGTGGACGCCGTGATCCTCACAGAAAAGGTCTGTGCTCTGGTGGATGCGGGTCAGGGGACGTCCGGGCAGGGAACGCTCAGGGTGGCAGAGACGGTGACATGAGCGTAGAAGAGAAGCAATACTGCTGGGGCCACTGGAGGAAAAACTTCAGAGGCCAGTAACCCAAGGAGTATCCTGGGGCAACTGAAAGGGCCCAGGGTGGTAGGAACTGGCACTGAGACCCGGGAGCGTTTGGTGGCCAACGGGGCTCCCAGGCCCCCTGAGGAGGTCGGAGGGGGGTTCGCTCAAACACCCAACGTCTTGCTCTGCAGACAGCGCTGCACCTCCGGGCTCTGCAGAACTTCCGCGACTCAAGGGGAGTGGCCCGCCGCACTGGGGAGGAGTGGCTGGTGACGGTGCAGGACACGGAGGCCCACGTGCCCGATGTCTACGAGGAGGTGCTGGGGGTCGTGCCTATCACCACCTTGGGCCCCCGCAACTACTGTGTGATTCTCGACCCAGTTGGACAGGATGGCAAGAACCAGCTGGGGCAAAAGCTTGTGGTCAAGGTAGGTGCCCCCCGCCCCCCGCAGAGTGAATGTCCTTCAGTGGCAGGAGGGGCTCGGACCTCTCTCCCTTCTCTCCCGCACCAGATCCATATTCTGGAAATGCCCACTTGTCATGGCTCCCTTTGTGCCTTGGTGCACTAGGTTCTAGCTCTGAGACACACACCCATTGGTCTCCCGGGCAGCCCCTGACCTCAAGTCACACTGCCTCCCTGGGAGCGCCGCCCTGGCCCCGCCCCACGCTGCAGACAGACCGGGAAACTCTCTATTTCATGTTCCTGGAAACGTCATTCTGTGTAAAACAAACAAACAAACAACTCTTGGTTTACCCTCCTTCCCAACCCTTATCTCATCCCCTCTCTGAACTATACAAGGGATTAACGGGTTGGCAAACGTTTTCTATAAAGGCCAAATTGTTGATGTTTGGGGCTTTGCAATCGGTAGGTATGGCTTCTGTTGCAACTCTCTGCTCGGCTGTCCTGTGAGAGCAGCACGGAGCGCTTGTCCATGGACGGTGCCGCCGTGTGCCTGTAACGTTTTATTTGCAAAAACAGGCAGAAAAAAGTAGAAACTACCTAATGTCTATTAGTTGATGAATCGATAAAAAATTGCGGTGTATCCATACAATGGAATATCATCTATCTATAATAATAAAAGCATAATATGCTAATTAGACCGGACATCCTTCCAGACGAAGCCGGGCTGTGAGGGAAGCCTGGGTCTCGGGTGACAGAGAGAAGCTGGTGCCGGCAGCCGGGGGAAGGAAGGCCTACTCTTGCACAAATTTTGTGCATTGGGCCTCTAGTATCTATAATAATAAAAGCATAATGTGCTAATTAGGCCAAACAGCCAAATGACCTTCCGGATGTCCTTCTGGATGAAGCTGCGGTGGGGGCTGAGGCAGAGGCAGTTAGGGGTGATCAGGCAGGCAGGCGAGTGGTTAGGAGCCAGTCTTCCCGGATTGCGAGACGGATGTCTGACTGCTGGGCCCAAACTGGCAGTCGGACATCCCCTGAGGGTGCAGGCCAGGCTTAGGGGAATCCACACCACCCCTCCCATGCATGAATTTCGTGCATCGGGCCTCTAGTATATATATAAAAGCCTAAGTGACTGTTTGACCTGTAGCTATAATGTGCACTGACCACCAGGGGGCAGATGCTCAACACACAGGCATGGAAATTTGGAAGAGACTGATGAATCTGAGGGGAAGGAGGAGGGGGTCCAGGTCCTGCAGGCATTGCAGAGCCTCCGGGTCCAGCTAACACTTCACGGTATCATAACGGGGTGGGGGTGGGAAAAGAGCTCTGGGGGCTCCTGTCCTCAACAAGAGCCCAGGGGCTGGCGGAGGTGGTGCCATCAGAGGCTCCTGACCCCGTGTCTCCCCACCAGGGAGAGAAGTCCTTTTTCCTCCAGCCGGGGGAGAGGCTGGAGCGAGGGATCCAGGACGTGTACGTGCTGTCGGAGCAGCAGGGGCTGCTGCTGAGGGCCCTGCAGCCCCTGGAGGAGGGGGAAGGTGAGGAGAAGGTCTCGCACAAGGCTGGCGACCACTGGCTCATCCGTGGCCCCCTGGAGTACGTGCCGTCTGCCATGGTGGAGGTGGTGGAGGAGCGCCAGGCCATCCCCCTGGACCAGAACGAGGGCATCTACGTGCAGGACATCAAGACAGGAAGGGTAACTGCCGAGGGCCGGACACTCACTGCGCTGGGCGAGGGGGAGGCCGATGGGCGAGGTGCGAGGTGCAGGCCGGAGGGGGCGTCAGTGGCACTGATAGCAGCTGAGCCACCGGCGGGCAGGTGTGAGGGCGTTCTGTGGAGTATGTGCCTCTGCCTTCCCTTTGTCTTAAACATCTAACTTCACATTTTAGACGCGCCCCCAGGGAGAAGGTGAGCCAGGGTACAGGATGGGGACTCTGTTCCCACTGCAGATCTGGCCCCTGGCGTCAAGGCCTGACTGGGGTGGGCAGAGGAACAGTAAGAACCGACCTCCTCCCCCAGCCCCTTATCCTGATAGAGTCCTTCCTCTTTGACCCTCACCTCAAACCTTGACCTTGGTTTGACCTAGGACCACATCTCTGACCTCTCTCTCGAAGAGTCCAACCTACAAGTAGAGCTCAGAATCCAGGTAGTGTTAGTGTATGCCACCTGGTCCCTAGGATGACATCAGTCCTTGGGACACCGGCCAAGCTGCCCAGGAAGGAAAATTCCAGAAGAAATAATATCAGGCCCTTACTATGTGCCAAGTCCTCAGCACTAGACATGTGAGATGTCATTCACTCAACCCTGTGAGGTAGCCGCCGAGGGGTCCCTTTAGCAGGTGAGGAACTGAGGCCGGGAGGTGACAGAGTGACAGCCCGCAGGTGGCGGGTGTGAACGCAGCCTCATCCCAGAGACTGTTTAACGGCCGGGCCACTGCCCCGCCAGCCCTGCTCCCGCTGCGGGTGGGTCTCTCCCCTGCACCCTCCCCGCAACCCCCTCCTTGTCCCCTGGAGGTGCGTGCGGTGATTGGAAGCACCTACATGCTGACGGAGGACGAGGTCCTGTGGGAGAAGGAGCTGCCCCCGGGGGTGGAGGAGCTGCTCAACAAGGGGCAGGACCCTCTGGCCGACAGAGGGAAGGAGGTGACCAAGGCGCTGCCCTCGGCTCCCCGGAACAAGACCCGCGTGGTCAGCTACCGCGTCCCGCACAACGCGGCGGTGCAGGTGTACGACTACAGAGAGAAGAGGGCGCGGTGAGGGCCGGGCTGGATGGGGGGCCGGCGGGCGGGCGGCGGGCGGCAGTGGGGCTCTGTGTGTCTCACTCCCGCCTCCCTCTGCAGCGTGGTATTTGGGCCGGAGCTGGTGTCGCTGGGTCCTGAGGAGCAGTTCACAGTGTTGTCCCTCTCGGCCGGGCGGCCCAAGCGCCCCCACGCCCGCCGAGCGCTCTGCCTGCTGCTCGGGCCGGACTTCTTCACAGACGTCATCACCATCGAAACCGCAGACCATGCCCGGCTGCAGCTGCAGCTCGCATACAACTGGTAAGGGGCGGGCGGGCTGGGGAGGGGGCGACGGGGTGGGCGATGGCGGCTTCTGCGGGAGCAGCCCCAGCAGAACCCTGAGAACGAGAGATGCCTCCTGCAAGTGCTGGGCTGCGAATGAGGCGGAGCGCCTGACTCTATGCTGTGGTCAAGAGGGACACGCAGGGGTTCCCCAAACCCATCCGATGCCCCCGTGGAATGACAGGGAAGGTGTGGGCTCCCCTCCTGGGAGCAGGGGTTTGGGCACCTGATTGGAGGACACTCCGGGCACATATTGAGCCACACAACTGCAAGGCTATCGGAAGACCTACCAGACACAACGGGCAGGAGTGGCGGTGTGGGCAGATGGTCAAGAGCACGTGCTCTGGGGCCAACCACCTGGGTCTGCGTCCCAGTCCTGCCATCTGCTAGCTGTGGCTCTGAGCCAGTGACTTGACACTTTCTTCAGTTCCCCCATCTGTCAAATGAGGGTGACACATGACCATCAGTTTCACTCCAAAGGGTCATGGGTAGGTCCCCTGGGTTGCAGGTTTGATCCCCGGGCCCGGTTGGGTACAAGGGGGAGGCAACCGATCGATTAGTCTCTCTCATATTGATGCTTCTCTCTCTCCCCCTCCCTCCCTCCCTTCTACTCTCTCTACAATCAATGGAAGAAATATCCTCAGATGAGGATTAACAAAAATAAACAAATAAAATGTCACAGGCTGATGAAAGGATGCAATGAGCATCAGAACAATGCCCTGGACATCAAGCATGTCAAACTCACGGGCCGTGGGCCTCATTTGTTTGGTGTTAGCCTTTGAGTTTGACAGGCTTGCTGTACATAGTGAGGGATCACATGGCAGCTGCTAGAGATAGAGAAGATAAGCCACACCTAGAGGTGATGCTCCGCTACACCAGAGGAGGTGTTCTTTTTTAAAAATATATATTTTTTTATTGATTTCAGAGAGGAAGGGAGAGGGGGAGAGAAACATCAATGATAAGAGAGAATCATCAATCAACTGCCTCCTGTACGCCCCGTACTGGGGATGGAGCCCACAACCCAGGCATGTGCCCTTGACTGGAATTGAACCCGGAACCCTTCAGTCCGCAGGCCGATGCTCTATCCATTGAGCCAAGCCAGCTAGGGCTCAAGGAGATGTTCTTTACCTCTCGGATGAGTGGTTGGGACCCTGACAGAGGCCGATGGGGTGCTAGAGCATGACCGCTAAGAGCATAGCCCAGTGATGGTGAACCTTTTGAGCTCGGCCTGTCAGCATTTTGAAAAACCCTAACTTAACTCTGGTGCCGTGTCACATATAGAAATTTGTTGATCTTTGCAACCATAGCAAAACAAAGACTTATATTTTTATATTTATTTTATATATTTAAATGCCATTTAACAAAGAAAAATCAACCAAAAAAATGAGTTCACGTGTCACCTCTGACATGCGTGTCACAGGTTCGCCATCACTGTCCTAGAGTGACGGAGAGAATGAGACGGGAACACGGTAAGGTTCTTAGGACTTCACTGGTACATGGTGCACCCTGATCAGCATTCTCTACCCTGAATGACCCCGCCCAGCCAGGAGGGTGGTGTCAGAGTCCCATGTGAAGGTGAGAGAGGTGTTTTCTGGAGGAAAATGCTTCCCTGTCCTGGGCCCCTTTGCTCACAGGCACTTTGAGCTGAGTGACCGGAAGGACCCCCAGGAGGCGGCTAAGCTCTTCTCCGTGCCTGACTTCGTGGGTGACGCCTGCAAGGCCATAGCATCCCGGGTGCGGGGGGCCGTGGCCTCGGTCACCTTCGATGACTTCCACAAGAACTCGGCCCGCATCATCCGCACGGCCGTCTTCGGCTTCGAGACTCTGGAGCCCAAGGGGACAGACGCTGAGACTCTACTCCAGCCCCGGGATCGGGCCGTCTTCCCCCAAAATGGCCTGGTGATCAGCAGCGTGGACGTGCAGTCGGTGGAGCCTGTGGACCAGAGGACCCGGGACGCCCTGCAGCGCAGCGTCCAGCTGGCCATCGAGATCACCACCAACTCCCAGGAGGCAGCTGCCAAGTGAGTGAGGGCAGCCGCCCACAGCGCCTCCCATGCCAGACCTCTCCAGGGGCTCCACTCCAGCCCCCTGCTGGGCCCTGCATAACATGGCGTCCCCTGATGGTCAGTCTGCTGTTGTCCTGTGGGTAAGACCCCACGGTCCACTTAGAGTGTGACCAGATGCCACCTGCTCCTGTGGCTTCTCACCTTGCCTGTGCCAGAACCCAACTCATTTCTGCGCTCTTGCAGGCACTCTGAGTGCTCCCCTGGTCCCCCCCCGCCCCACCTCACCTTCCAGCCTTCTCCCCAGGCTCCAGGCCCACCAGCTCCTTTCTTTGTTTTGTTTTTGTTAGTTTTAGTTTTTTTAAAATTTTTATTGTTGAGAGCATTACAGATATCTCCCCCCCCCCCCCCTTGCTGGTTCCCACCCCGCCCCACCCCAGGCCTTCACCACCCTCTTGTCTGTGTCCGTAGGTGATGCGTATATGCATATAAGATCTTTGGTTAATCTCTTCCCACCCCCCTACCCCCTTCCCTCTGAGATTCATCAGTTCCATGTTTCCAGGCCTCTGGTTCTATTTTATTCTTCAGTTTATTTTGTTCATTAGATTTCTTGTTCATTTATTTTGATTTTTAGATTTGATTGTTGATATGTATTGTCATTTTATTGTTCACATTTTCTATCTCTTCTTCCTCTTCTTAAAGAATACCCTTCAACATTTCATGTAATACTTGTTTGGTGGTAATGAACTCCTTTAGCTTTTTCTTGTCTGTGAAGCTCTTTATCTGACCTTCTATTCTGAATGAGAGCTTTGCTGGGTAGAGTAATCTTGGTTGTAGGTCCTTGCTTTCCATCACTTTGAATATTTCTTGCTACTTTCTTCTGGCCTGCAAAGTTTATGTTGAGAAATCAGCTGACAGTCGTATGGGCCCTTGCTCCCTTGTAAGTAGGTAACTGCTTTTCTCTTGCTACCTTCAAGATTCTGTCTTTAACGCTTGGCATTTTAATTATGTGTCTTGGTGTGGTCCTCTTTGGATTCCTTTTGTTTGGGGTTCTGCGCTTCCTGGACTTGTAGGTCTATTTCTTTCACCAGGTAGGGGAAGTTTTCTGTCATTATTTCTTCAAATAGGTTTTTAATATCTTGCTCTCGCTCCTCTCCTGGCACCCCCATAATGCAAATGTCGGTACACATGATGTTGTCCCAGAGGCTCCTAACACTATCTTCATATTTTTGGATTCTTTTTTCTTTTTGCTCTTCTGATGGGGTGTTTTTGCTTCCTTATATTCCAAATCATTGATTTGATTCTCTGAATCCTCTACTGTTGAATCCCTGTAAGTAATTTAATTAGTGTATGCTTAATTTCTGACTGGTCCTTTTTCATGTCTTTGAAATTCTCACTAAGTCCCTTGAAGCTCTCATTAAGGTCCTTGAGCATCCTTATAACCATTGTTTTGAACTCTGTATCTAGTACTTTGCTTGCTTCCATTTCACTTAGTTCTTTTTCTAGAAATTTCTTCTGTTCTTTCATTTGTGACATGTTTCTTTGTCTCCGCATTTTGCTGCTTCCCTGTGTTTGTTTCTGTGTATTGGGTAGAGCTGCCATGTTTCCTGGAATTGGCAGAGTGGCCTTGCGTAGTAGGTGTCCTGTAGGGCCCAGTGGCTCAGCCTCCCCAGTCGCCTGAGCTGGGCACTCTAGGTGCGCCCCTGTGTGAGCTGTGTGCACAGAGTTGCTGTAGTTGAGTCTTGATTGCTGTTGGCATCACACCACCAGCTCCTTTCTGCTCTTCAAATGCACGGTTGAGCTGAAGGCTCTCTGCACGGGCTGCTCCCTGTTCCCAGGGTCTGCCCCTTGGGAGTTGCAGGACAGGCCCCTCCTCGGGCCTCAGCCCGAAGGTCACCTCCTTGGAGAGCCCATGGTTCTCTACCCCAACCGCAGCGGCACCCTCTTCACCAAGTCGCCATGGTGTCCTCACTTTCAGGGAGCAGGCCATTGTCTGAAATCGTCCTCCTCTACTTGTTTCTTTCCCCTGCATGGTAAGCTGTAGGAAAGCAGGGCCTTGGTCATGACCGCATTCCCTTGAGCCCAGAATCGTGCTGGGCTCGCAGTGCGCACATAGTCCTTCTGTTTCATGTTGGGTGCCTCCCATGGGCCAGGTTCTGTCCCACGTAGATCAGTGGTCCCTGCCCTTGGAGCTCTGTGCCAGCTCTGCCCCGCACCAGCATCTTCTCTGCTCTCTCCCATCCAGGCATGAGGCTCAGAGACTAGAACAAGAAGCCCGTGGCCGGCTTGAGCGCCAGAAGATCTTGGACCAATCAGAAGCCGAGAAAGCGCGCAGGGAACTCTTGGAGCTGGAGGCTCTGAGGTGGGTCGATAACTAAAGGAAGTCCCGACTGGGTAGCTCAGTTAGTTAGAGCATCGTCCCAATACGCCAAGATGGCAGGTTCGAGCTCCAGTCATGGCACATACTAGAATCAACCAACGGGTGCATGAACAAGTGGAACAATGCGTGATGTCTCTCTCTCTCTCTCTCTCTATATATATATATAGATAGATAGATAGATAGATAGATAGATAGATAGATAGATAGATATATTCAATATAAAAAGAACTAAAAGAAAATATGGCCTGCTGAGGATTCTGACAAAGCAGCTGGTGGGGGGAGCCAGGGGGTGTTTGTGAAAGTGGCTGCAGCACAAGTCAGAGCTGGAGGAGAGCAGGACAGAGCGGGGCTTCCTCCTGGGTCTCGCTGACTGTGGGTGTCCCCAGCACGGCCGTGGAGAGCACTGGGACCGCCAAGGCGGAGGCGGAGTCCCGCGCAGAGGCGGCCCGCATCGAGGGACATGGCTCCGTGCTGCAGGCCAAGCTGAAAGCAGAGGCCTTGGCCATTGAGACGGTGAGTGGGGGAGATGCCCTGGGAGGGTGTGGCCTGCTGTCCCTGCAGCCGAGTGGGATACCAAGTGCCCTGATATTCAGCTCTACTCACGTTTGTGGTTTATAAAGTCCTTGTCCTCTATCAATTCACTTCCTACCTGCCTGGAAGACACAGATGATTATTATACTCATCTTCCGTGTGATATGCGCTCGAACATTGGGCAGTTTTGTTCCAGGTATTGCATATGTTTTACATGCATGATCTTATTTAATGTTCAAAAGCCCATGAAGGTAGGTATTGTTGCATTTACAGATGAGGGGACTGAGGCTTGGATGAGGGGCCTCCCATGGGTCACTACCTAAAAGGTGGCATCGTCAGGATTCACACTTAACTGACAAGTTTACAATACCCTCTCTTCCACCTCAGTTCCCTCAGGCTCACTGGCTAGGTGACTTGCTGGACCGTCCCTGGGGGCCCACGTGATTGAAAGAATGCTGGGTTTTCCCCTTTCAGGAGGCTGAGCTCCAGCGGGTAAAGAAAGTACGAGAACTAGAACTGGCCTATGCCCGGTCCCAGCTGGAGCTGGAGGTGAGCAAGGCCCAGCAGCTGGCTGAGGTGGAGGTGAAGAAGTTCAAGCAGATGACGGAGGCCCTGGGCCCCAGCACCATCAGGGACCTTGCCATTGCAGGGCCAGAGATGCAGGTGAGAGTGGGGGGAGGAGCATGTGTGTGTCTTGGGACCATACTGGGAACCAAGACAGCAGAGCCGGGAGGCAAATACAACATCTAGAGCAGCGGTTCTCAACTTGTGGGTCGCGACCCCTTTGGCGGTCGAACGACCCTTTCACAGGGGTCGCCTAAGACCATCCTGCATATCAGATATTTACATGACGATTCATAACAGTAGCAACATTACAGTTATGATGTAGCAACGAAAATAATTTTATGGTTGGGTCACAACATGAGGAACTGTATCTAAAGGGCCAGAAGGTTGAGAATCACCGACTAGAGAGATGTTGAGGGGATAGGGGTGAGGTGAGGGAGTGGTGGAACTGTCCCTGTATCCCAGGTCCTGACCTGTATCATTTGAGCATGGTGTCATACTGGGCACTGCACTAGACTCAGCAGTGGACCGGAGCTTCTGGGGGCACAATAAACAGATGGGACATCCATGTGACAAGTGCTTCAAAGAAAGTCAAGTGGGTGATGCCGTGAAAGGGGAGGTGGCATTTCAAACTAGTTGGTCTAAGGAAGGTCACGTGAGAACTATGCAGAGTTGACAAGAGCTTCCAGGAGAGGGTCCAAGTGCAAAGACACAGGAGAATGAAACTTGCTGCATGTAAGGACCAGAAAGGCTTGGCGAGCGAAGGGTGGAATGGTGAGCTCCTGGGGGCAGCTGCGGGGACGGACCGAGCTTTCAGGCCTTCTGCGACCCCAGGATGAGGGCGATGCGCCCTCGGGCCCCGCTGAGGCCCCTCGCCGATCACTGACTGAGCCTATGAGGACGGCTTGGGGGGCAGCTGCAGTGTCCGATGAGTGGGTGGTAGCCGCCCTAGAGAAGTGGCCAAGGGGACAAGAGAAGGGACCGGGGTCTGACTCTGTCTTCTCACCCTCCGGCTCCCTCCAGGTAAAACTGCTTCAGAGCCTGGGCCTGAAATCGACCCTCATCACTGACGGCTCCACTCCTATCAACCTCTTCAGCACAGCCTTGGGTCTGCTGGGGCTGGGGTCCGAGGCCCAGCCATCAGCCAAAAAGGCGGCCGGCGGTCCTGGCCCCGAAGAACACTTGCTTCTCCATTCCTCTCAAGTTCTTGGAAGCAAAGACACTGTGCCTTAGCGCCCTACAACGCCGACAAATAAAACGTACACTCTGGGCATTGAAACCCTTGTCTCGCCTGTGTCACGGGGGAGCTTAATGCGAAGGTGGGCAGGGGAGGAGGGGCCGCGAAGACCTGACATCTTGAGGTAGTCGCTGGAGACTACCCCATGCGTAATGTGGAGAGGAAACGGAGGCCGGGGAACCCTGACCCAAAGTCCTACTCTTCAGCCGGACTGTCCTGGTAGCAGCTTGCCTTCGGCTGCAGGTGGGAGATGCCCCTGGTGAGAGGACGGGGCCTGCCCTGGCAGCGTCTGCCCGTTCCTCCAAGACCCCAGCTGCAGGTGCATGCGCCCGCCCTCAGCACGTGGGCGGCTCCTTTGGCGCCACCTGCTGGTCACACCTGGCAGGCCGTGCGCACTGCGCCTGTGCAGTCGTCCCTGTCCGCGGGGAGGAGAATCCTGCCCCGGGGAGGTGGGACCTGGAGGCCTCCCTGGGTTTCCAGTGGGGGCTCTTCGAGGGCATCGCGGGAGGAGTGTCTCCTCCCCCCCCACCCAGGACTGTTTGAGGGAGGAGCCCAGGTGCCATCCGTGTGGGCACCTGTGGAGGCTGCAGGGTGACCGTCCCTTCAGCCTGGTCTCCGCCGAGGAAGCAGAAGATCCCAGGGCGGAGAGGCGCTTGGGTTTACGGGCTGTGTGGCCAGAGGGGACGCGTCAGCCTCTTGATCTCCTCCTGTCTGTGATGGGCCAGCAAGGCCCCTATTGAGCGGGGCTGCAGTTTTGTTTGTTTTTAGGGTCTTTATTCCCCCCCCCCCATCGCCCCCCGCCCCCCGTGGGGCCTGACCCCAGGAGCCTTGCCCCTTTCCAAGTTGAGTTGCATTTGTGTGGCCAGTGGCTCCACTCACGTCTGAGCTGGTGGAGGCCAGGGGCTCTGTTTAGCCCTCAGCACTTGGTGGAGCTGGCTCAGCCCCTTCGCCCTCCCACTCTCCTCCACTTCCCTTGAGCGGGTGATGAATTTAAAGCTCTTCGCCTGGTGCCTGGCCCGTGGTAAGGATGCCAGCACTGTTCACTGCCAGGGGCCTCGGGTGAGCGACAGCAGGCAAGGTCATGGTGGGGCATTCCTCCTCCCCATCGCAGCCACCGGCTCCCACGGCCATCTCTACCTCTGAACCCTCCACACCTGCTGCTTCACCCTCACCTCCCAGCACCCAGTCCTCCAACTCAAGGCTTCGGTGACCTTGACCCTGTCCATGTCACTCACTCAAAACCTCCCTTAACCCCCCACCTCTCCCCTCCCAGGTGATACTTAGTGGGAAGGCCCCACCCCACGCTGACCAGCTGTGTGTTGCTGGAAGGGGAACACCCGCATACTCACACACTGGCGCATCTCATGTGAAAGTCATGGCAACAAATCTCCAGGAGACCTAGTGCCGCCCTCTGAATACACGTCTTGGGCTTGTCCTAGATCCCCTCAGGACACCTCTTCACAGCCCCTCTCCTCTCAGCCTCCCCCACACCCCGCCCACGTTCTCTCACCTCTTTGGGAAAATGCAAGTAGCTTGGGCAGGAAGGCCGGCCCCTCCCCAGCAAATCTCCGCTCTCCCTCCTATTCCCAAGGCACGCAGCGCCGCCCCTGGGGCTAGGTCCCACCGATCTCAAGTCCTGAGTGCACTCCTGCATCCATCACCTTCTCTGCCGCCAGTGCCCCCCGGATCGTTGTCACCAGCCAAACATGCTCCGCTCTCTTCCTTGTAGAACCAAAGTGAACTCTCCCCTGGCCCCACATTCCTTCCCGCTGCCACCCGCCTTCATGTTCCCTTCACAGCCAAATTCCTGTTTCCAGTCCTCACTCTCATTATCCCTCAAGCCACTCCAATTAGCTCTTGTCTCCGCTCCATGCTACATGGAAACAGCTCAAATCAGCCTTGCTGATGATGTCCCTGCCGCCAGCCCCAGTGTTCGGTTCTCCGCATCCACCCCTCTCCCACCTGCTTCCCGTGATGCCGCCTACTCCACCTTTCCCACCTCACTGGCCGCTCCCCAGGTGCCTTGGGCGGCTCCACTTCCTCTGCTCAGTCCAGATCATGAGTCACCCTGGACCCTGCTCCCTGACTCAGCCTCTTTCTCAGCCACTGACTGCAAAACCATCTCGTCATCTCAGGTCTCACCCTGAGGTCTGGGCTGATTTCCATTGATGACTTCCATGATGTCTCTACGTGAATCTTTAATGGCCATCAGGCTTGACCACATGACTTGCTCTGGCCAATGAAACTCAAGGGGGAGTGACATCATCATCCTCTTTTCCCTTTTCTGTGGTGACCAGCAGTATCCCATGTAGAGGCTGCTCCATCAGCCTGGGTCCCAGAGAGAAAAATGGCAAGAAGGAGAGGCGCAGCTCACCCACAGTAAACATGCAGCAGGAGCAAGAAATAATATTTGCTGTATGGCATCACTGAGATTTGCGGGGTGGGGTTAATACGGCGGTACAATCTAGCTTATCCTGACTACTATAGGGTGTTCCAAAATTCACACAAGATTTGCAATTGAATTGAATTGCAAATCTTGCGTGAATTTTGGGGCACCCTATACATGCAGCTCACCAAGCTGTGAGATACTACAAGGCAGGAGAGGAAGCTGGTCTTTAAACTGTGTGCATGAGGGTGGGCTCAGCATGGATGGTACGATGAAGCAGACAGGATCTTCCTCAGTGACAGGAAAACGGGCCTTGATGGAAATGCAGTGGAGTTACGGCTCACACTGGAGCCAGGGACTTTTTTTTTTTTTAATATATTTTATCGATTTTTTACAGAGAGGAAGGAAGAGAGATAGAGAGTTAGAAACATCGATGAGAGAGAAACATCGATCAGCTGCCTCCTGCACACCCCCCACTGGGGATGTGCCTGCAACCAAGGTACGTGCCCTTGACTGGAATCGAACCTGGGACCTTTCAGTCCGCAGGCCGACGCTCTATTCACTGAGCCAAACCGGTTAGGGCTGGAGCCAGATTCTAAGTCAATCCCTGGTACCAAATTTATCCTTGAAGGTCCCCTAAACAGCCCATCAAACACAGAACAGCACAGCCTGTTTTCCTCCAGCAGCGGAGCACAGGGCTTTTCTGAGTTGAATACCAGATGGAGCAATGGAATTGTGAAAGGGCCCCTTGAAAACGCAAATCCTGTCTTTAAAGAGCAAGATCACATTCAGCGCGGCAAGGTGTGGTTCACCAAGTCCTCTTTCTCTTCTTCCTAAGCTCACAGCTCCTCTCTATCTCCCAGCGTTCCTTGCACGCTCGTGGGAGTGGTATGTGCCCATTCCCTGCCTTCCCAGCAAGCAGCCTGTGCACCCTCCAGGCGCACCCCCCTCTGCCCATGGCAGCAAGCTGAATGGAACCGCAGGCGGCCAGCAGAGTCCCCACATCTCTGTGTCTGGAGAGCTGCTTCACAATTAGGAGCACCTGATTGGGGCTTAACGTACGTTAAAAATAAACTACTGTGTTTGAGCCACTCTACATCTTGAGGTCAATGCAGCAGTTCAGGCCCTTTACCCATCACAGTACGAGAGGCAGGAGGAGACTCAAGACCACCGGAGGGAACCTCTCAGAGGCAGAGCCCAGTGCGTGGTGAGGCACGGTGGTTCTTCATTCAGGCTAAAAGCGTGCAGCTGAATCCAGGAAGTGACTGCTGCACTTATCCTAACCCATCCGGGCTGCTGTCACAAAGCACCACAGTCTGGGTGGCGCATACGCTACAGAAATGTATTTCTCCCAGTTGTGAAGGCTGCAAGTCCAGGATTAAGGCACCAGCAGGTCAAGTTCTGGCGAGGCCCCTCTTCCTATTCACAGCCAGCGCCTTCTAGCTGCGTCCTCGGGTCTCTTTTATCAGGGGCGCTAACCCCGTCCATGAGGGCTTGTGCCCTGATCACCTCCTAAGGCCCCACCTCCAAACACCGGCACGTAGGGCGCTGGGTTTCCACGCGTGAGTGTTGCAAGCACACGTTCAGACCTTAGCAATATACTAGTGTAATGTGGCTCCACCACACTCCCCAGGTGACTCCAATTCAGCCGGGACTACCCCGCCTCCGGGAGGTGCCAGGGCCACCTGGCCCGAGGCTGCACACACAGGCTCCTCCTCGGCAGGGTCCTCCTGAGCGTGTCCGGTCGCTGGATACGGGACCAAAGGCACCACGCTGTCCTCAGGCCTTGCCCATATTCTGTTTGCGTGGGAGATGCTCACCCTCTTGCCCAACGCTCCCTCGTCTTTTTCAGGTCAGCAGCTGGATTTACGTAGACAGACTCCTGACGTTACTATAAAAGGTTAGGGCCCAAGAGCCGGGGCCATCCAGGGACAGAGGGCTCGAGTGCTCATTGGCTGGAGGGGTTGACGCAGGAAGGATGAAGGTCTTCTCACACCTTGACTGACTGGCCCAGGCCAGGTAGGAGGACACCTGCGGAGCTGAAGGGGCCGCTCAGCTTGTGACTGTCTTCCTCAAGTATAAATGTGTCCCTGTCGCCGTGCTAACACTCCTACAGGCGCCCCCCGGAGAGTCCAGGCGACTTACTGCAGCGTTGTTCATGACGGCGCGACCTGGTTAAACAAGTGATGGGTTCCACGCCACCATTAAGAAGACCACTCACTGGACTGCTGTGTGTGCGGATGTGAAGGCTCCGCAGCCAAGCCAGCCAGGCTGGCCTCCTCCTCAGGACTTCTTTCCTTTTTGGAAAAGGCTTGTTGTATAGCTTAGTACACACTACAGCGTAGGCATCAGTTCAAGCAGAATAATACAAGTCAAAAGCACCTGGAGCAGGGGTAGCTTGTTAGCAGAACAGCGTATATAAAATATTTTAAAACATATGTGTAAGGGTGAGTTTAGACAGGTACATAGCAATGCGTGGCAGTGGTCGCCTCTGGGGAGAAGTGAGCACTTACGGTGCCAGTTGCCTTCATCACCCTTTGAAATGTTGATTTTGAGAGAGAGGGACATGGCAAGGGGGAAAGAGAAACATCCATGTGAGCGCATGCCCCCTACCGGGGATCGAGCCCATGATCCGGGCATGTGTCCTAATCAGGAATCAAACCAGCAACCTTTTTATTTTTATTTATTGATTTCAGAGAGGAAGAGGGAGAGATAGAAACATCAATGATGAGAATCATTGACCAGCTGCCTCCTGCACACCCCCTACTGGGGATCAAGCCCACAACCCTGGCATGTGCCCTTGACCGGAATTGAACCTGGGACCCTCAGTCTGCAGGCCGACGCTCTACCCACTGAGCCAAACCGTCTAGGGCAAACCAGCAACCTTTTTTTTTTTTTTTAAATATATTTTATTGATTTTTTACAGAGAGGAAAGGAGAGGGATAGAGAGTTAAGAAACATCGATGAGAGAGAAACATCGATCAGCTGCCTCCTGCACACCCCCCACTGGGGATGTGCCCACAACCAAGGTACATGCCTTTGACCGGAATCGAACCTGGGACCCTTCAGTCCACAGGCCGACGCTCTATCCACTGAGCCAAACTGGTCAGGGCACCAGCAACCTTTCGATGGTGCACAGGGAGATGCCCAATCAACTGAGACACACCAGCCAGGGCTCATCATTCCTTTTTTTTTAGTCTGCAACCTAATTTTTCCCCTGGTAATATTTTGCCTATTATTTTGAAAGATCCCTTCAATGGCTCCATGTGGCCCTAGGATAGTCCAAATGCCCTACTGAGCTCCTCAGGCCGCTGATGGCTCCCCCCAATCTCTCACTGGTTCTCCACCCCCAACCCCCAGCGCACTTCAGCAACATGATCTCATCAGGTTCCATTTCCGAAACTAGCTCTCTGGCCTCTGTCCTCAGCTGAAAACCAGCCTCTCCTCTGCGTTCTTCTGTCTCCAAACCCGACCAGCTTCCCAAATTGCCCACACCCTTCACCAGCACCTACCTCACAGCACTGCCTACTCCTATGCCCCAACGAACACCTCCCTAACCGCATGACCAGGTCCCCCGCTGGCCTGTGACCTCCGCTCAGCACACACCTGCTGAGTTTCAGCTCTCTGGACACATGGGCCCCCTGGCTACGCTAGTATAAGAATAAAATGAGTAGCAGCTGCAAACAACCCCGGCGCAGGATCCGGCATATGGTAAGCTCAATATAGTTAAAAAAACACACACAAAAAAAGCCAGTGCCAGACAGCAGAGAAAGCTCAGAGGGCAGAGGTGGCTGCTCGGAACAGGTGCCCAGAACAATGCCCACCATCCAGTGGATGCCCAAAAAACGCTTAAGGAGGAACAGTGATTCTCGACCTTCGAGGGAAGAATTGATCACCTGGAGGTGATTAAAATTGCAGACTTCTGGGCCCACCCATAGAGACTCCAACTCTGGTTCAATGTTCTAGAAGCTGAATTAAAAGGGAAAAAAAATACCCCACAGGTGGTCTAAAGACTGCACTGAGAAAGTAACGGTCCTTGTGAATATTTATTAAGCAGCTACAATAGGCCCGGTTCAGGTTAATCTTCATGGGGGGATAGAGAAGGAGCAAGGAAAGTCCGTGCCCTTGTGGGGTTTACATTCTAGGGGCTAGAAAACACCAGGGACAGAAATAAATGCAGACAGCTCGTGACAGTGTCGGAGAGGAAGTGAAGCAGGTGGGCAAGGGGACATGGCCTGACCTTGGGCGGCAGGGAGGTGTCTGTGGAATGAGAGGAAGGACCTAGCCAGTCCACACGGAGGGGAAGCAGCCCCAGGGACCTTCCTTCTTCCCCAAGCTCCCTCACCCAGGCCCCAGTCCTAGAGTATTTCACAGGGAAGCAGGTCCAGGATAGTGAAGCCCCTTTATTATCCAAGTTCTCAGAGCTGGGGCCGACGGGACAGAGGACGCTGCAATGGGGAAGGATCCAGACGGCTCCTTGGGCCCAGCACAGGACCTGCAGGCTTCCTCTGGCCGGTGGCAGAGTTCGGGTACCCCGCCCTGACCCCATCTCCCTCACACAAGTGTCCCTCCAGTCTCGGGCCAAGCCAGACCCCAGGGCCACGCCAGCAGGGGTGACGATGCCCAGCCCTCAGACCAGCCTCCTGGTGCCCGGGAAGCACTGCCTGTGTGGGCGGGGTCTCCTGAGCATCCTTCCTGATTTGGAGCCGAGGGGTGGGACTGGCCTGACCCACTTCCAGCGGGTTGAACACATTAGGAAGACAAGAGCCTGGACCTCCTCGGAGGAAGAGGGGAGCCGTGTGACACAGGAGACTCCCAGGGCAGGGGGGCCGCAGGGGCTGAATTCCGAGGTCACTTTTTCTTGGCGCGGTCGGCCGCATCCAGGGCAGCCATGTTTCGGGCGGCGGTGATCAGGTGGATGACGCTGATGAGGGACTTCAGCAAGGCGACGGGGGCGGTGATCCACAGTCCCAGTCGGAAAAGACCCACAGAGCCAACTGCGGAAGGGAGCAGGGCAATGCTGAGAACACGGGACGCGGGCGAGGGGGAGGGCCCACACCTCCCTGGGCAGGCCAGAACCCCCCGCCCTCCAGCCCTGCCCCTCATCTCCTACCTAAAGGTCCCTCGGAGAAACTGAACAGGTAGAGGAGGCAGTAGAAGAGCTCATTCCCAGCACACAGGGCGAACAGGGCAGGCTGCGCAAACAGCAAACGGGCCGCTTAAACAAGGGGGCGGGGCAGTGTGCAAACCTCCCCCACCCTCAGCACACCCAGGAACGGGGCCAATCCCTGTGAGGATGGGAGCTGGGAGTGAACTGGGGAAGTAAGGGAGTGGATGGCAGGGAGGAATAAAGAGTAACTGCAAGATATTACTTCTCTCTTCAAAAACCACCTACTGCCGAACGATTCCCAGGCCCTCCCCACCCCCACACCTCAGCGTGCAGGGCTCTCCTCCCCTGGGACCAGGGCCCCGCCCAGGGTTTGAGTAAGTGAGGGGGGAGGAAATGCTCACTCGGGAGGTGTAGTAGATACGAAGCACTCGGTTTCCCGACAGGTCGATCATCTTGTGACTTTCACTGCCCCGGACCACAGAGCTTGGGGAGAAAGCAGAGGAATCCATGAGCGTCCATTACCGCCGACACCCACCTAGGCCTTTTCACAGCCTCCAGGAGGGTCCTGGGATTGCCTCTGCTGTACCCAGGAGGACCCGGAGCCCAGCTGAGCACCACTGTTTGGCCCAAAGCCACACAATTACCTAGCTGGGGACAGAGCCAGCATTCAAATGCCACATTGAAAAGCCCCCGTTCCCGTTCCTAGGAGCTGTTAGCTATTTGGAAGCCTTGACTATCCAGTCAGAAGCGTTTTAGGGATTGCTTAATCCAACTGTAGACAAAACTGAAGTTCACTCAGAGAGGACCTGCCATGGTTGTTCAAAGCAAGCTGAAAAGGAGACCTCTCAGATGCCTGAAGCCATCCCAGACACCCTCCCCGGCCGTCTCACCCCTCCCTTCAGCAGGCCAGCACCCCCAGAGCTGCAGACCTGTGGAGGTGCAGCCAGTGGCTGGCCACATCCAGGCTCATGCTGAGCTGGAAGAGCAGGGTGGCACGAGGGTAGAGCAGGGCCAGGTTGACCAGCAGGCACATGGTGGCGCAGCGGTCGGTCAGCATGTCCAGCATGGCCCCAAACCGGGTCCCTGAAAAACGGGGGCTGTGAGCTGGGAGGAAACTGTTCGGGGGCAGCGGATCTACAGCAGGGGCCATAGGTGTGCATCGCTCTGATGCAAAGTCTAAAAGATGAAGAATGTCCACCATCCACTGCCTGGGAGGAAGCAGGCTGCCCCACGGGGTGCGAGGTCAACGGGCAAAGTCCACCATGACATGAAATGAGGAGGCATGGGAGTGTGGAGAGAGAGTGGAGGTGGGGGGCAGGGTGGGGGTGAAAAAGCAAGTTTACAGGTAACTCATCAATCCCAGAACCAAGGGTCCAGGTGTCAAGACAAGGAGACTCGAAGTCGGAGGGGAAGTCTTGGAGGTGGGCCTGGGGCAGAGACTCAGCCCTCCATTTGCCACCTCCCTTGCCCCTGCACCCGCCCTCTAGCAGGCCCCGGGAACCGGGATCGCTGTGCCGGGCACAGTAGCATCCAGGACACACCTGTTGGAGGACATTGACTCAAAGACCTCCGGCACTTCACTGCCCATCCAGTCTTGCTATGACACCCCCTCCCTATCAGTGGGTTCTCCCCCTCAGCTCGCTTAAACCCCTTCTGCAAAACCAGGCCACGCAGTTCTGCTCGACAGAGATGAGAATGACAGCGTCCTTGGATCCCAGGGCACCTGCCCACCCTCCGGTCCCCAGGAGGCAGGAAAAGGGAGCAGCGGGTTGTTGTGCCTCAAGGTTGGCTGGGAGGAGTTGTCTGTCACCTTGATTAAGGATTCGCGCAGCGTATCCATCGAAAGCGTCCAGGAGTCCGCTCAGCAGGTAGAAGGAGGAGGCCGTGAGGGGGCAGCAGGGCATGAAGTAGAAAGAAATGATGGCGAAGACGATCCGGGCATAACCTTGGGATGGGACGGGGGAGACGGATGGGGCGGGATCAGGAGGGCTGCCCAAGGCCCCTCTCCCTGCGCTCCGGCCCGGCGCCGTGGGCAGCACTCACCAATTAGGTTAGGCACAAACAGGAAGATATTTTCGCTTGGCATCGCGGCGGCCCCCTTGCCGCCCCGGGCCGACCCGGGGGTGCCAGCTGTTCACCCAGAGAGGATCTCAGCCCCGCCGCGCGGCCTCACCCTCCTGCCCGGCGCACCGGCGGCGCCCACCGCGCGCCACACCCCGCTGCCCGCGCCCGGCCCCAGATGTGAAAGCTCGCAGCCCGCGGGAGCCCGGGCCGCCCCAGCTGTGAGCCGGGCGCAGGGGGCGCGCACACCCCGCCCTTCCGATGGGCGGACCCCCGCCTCCGCCCGCCCCGCAGTCTCCAGCTGCGGTCCCTCCTGCTCCAGTGGTGCTCAGCTTCCGAGAATCTACTCTTCTGCGCGCGTACTTCCAAAATTGGAGAAAGGAAACGGAGGCCTTAAAAAATGGCTGCGGCCCCTTTAAGACCTGCCCGCTTCCTTTTCCTTTTCCTCCCTCCGCCCCTTTCCATCGGCTCGTACCAAGGCACGGGGGGGGGGGGAGGAAGGGACGGAGAAGGGGAGGTCCGGAGGGGAGAGGCCTCGATGAATATCCGTACTTTGCTTTCGGAGGCGGGTGTGACTCCCTGGAGACAAAGACGAGGAGGGGAAACTCCGTCCTCCCGCGTCCCCGCGTCCCCGGAGGCGAGGTGATGTAGTACAGTCCGCGGCGTCCTCTCCCCGCCCTCTCCAGCCTCCCGGGCGCTCGCGGGCTCGGGCGGCGCGGCGGCGGCTAGAGAGGCTGGAGGGCGGCCCGGGGCGGGGCTGCCGCTCGCGTGCCCCTAGTGGTGGGAGGACCAGGTCGCAGGCTCCGCCCGAAGAGCGGCGCGCGCTTCTCCAGCTGGGACCTGCGGGGGATGGAGGAGAAGCCGGAGCAGCGCGTGCCACTCGCCGGAAAATGCTCCCCGCGCCCCTCCCGGCCTTTGGTTCTGGAATCCCTCATCTCCTGGCAACGGGGCCGCGGAACCCCGCAAACACCAAGGGTTTTATAGGAACGGGCAGCGGCGTCGCCGCCGGGGCCCCTCTTTCCTACCTCGGCCTTCCTCCCCGCTCCACCTCCCCGTCCCCGCGGCCTGTCACCGGGGCCCCGAACCTCCCCCGCCTCCCTCCTGCCCGGTAGCCCAAGATTCAGCCCGTCTGCCAGGTCGGGGCGGCCTTGTTTGGGAAGGGCTGTGGGTGGGAAGGAAAGAGGCCCCAGAGACCGGCGGGAGGGGGTGACTGTGGAACTTCCCACCCAACTTCCCACCCAGGGAGATTTAAGGCGACGGTTTTTATTTTATTTTTTACTTCCCCCTTCCTCCCTAGAGAACTACGGAGGCAGGATGGTTTTTTATCTAAAGGCCTGCTTTAAGCCTGGGCCTGGGGAATGAATGGAGCGGGAAGGGTGTGGAGGAAGTGGGCTGGTTTCTCAGCACAGATTCCCACTGTCCCCAGGGGGATGGAAGCCAGTCCAGCCAGGAGTACGGAGAGGAAGGGGAGCGGGCTGTCCCAGGCTGCAGCGTCCTTGAGTGGAGGTTCGGTGAGCATTGGAGGGGGCTCTAGAGGTGGGGGCGAGCCCAAGTAGAGTCTGGCCAGGGCACCCAGACTCCCCCTAAGAGGCTCTACCCCCAGCACTAGGCCCCCCACTTACAGGGCCCCACATCTCAGGGCCCAGCCCTTCAACTCCTTAGATGCAGGGCCCCCAGTCTGCAGGAACTCCCAGGCTGAGCCCTCTGACTTTCCCTCACCAGAAGCCTTCACTATCCCGTTCTGAGGAGTTCCTGGCCCAGATCAGCACAGAACTCACCGATGAGGCCTTGTTTGTTGCTGGCTACCGCGTGAACCCTGTGCCCAGCATGGAAAAACAGACGCAAGACCAAGAGACTCAGATATACAAACACGGTGATTCCCCCGAGTCAGGACCACTGTGTCCAGAGACTCCGATAACTCTAGTTCCAGCTCCTGACTCCTTCCCAACCACAGCTGACTTCTCCGGGAATCTGCCCATCTCCCCTATCTCCCCCATCTCACAGCCAGACGCCCCCCACTAACCAGGACCCACTCCTCATTGCTAGCTAGGAATCCCCGCAGTCTCCTCCCTAGCCCATCTGTTGGTGGCCATGTGCTGAGGGATAGTCCTTTCTCTGACTGGGGCCTCTGCTTCCAGAGTTCTTCACCAAGACCCAAGGCACCGACACTTGGTGAGTGAGGCTTCCAGGGAGACGCCCGTTGTCCTGGGAGGAAGATGAGCCTGTAAGGGGAGAGAGTGAGGATTTGACAACGTCCCATCCGGACGGGGGGATTTTTAAACCTGGCCGTCCTATTCTCTTCGGCGCCGACCCTGGAATTCAGAGTTCTCATCCCTCTCCCTTCCCTTCCACCATCTCCAGCTCTGACAGGAACCATGCCTGCACCAAGGCACACCTTCTGCCATCCTGTCATGACAAGGTATGAACAGGGTCCCCAGAGGACGAGGTCATTCGGTAGTAACCAAATATTTAGGAACTTGGGACACAGAAAAGAATGATACGGCCCTTGCTCTTGTAGAGGTCACAGTTTAGTGTGGGGCCAGTCAAGTGTATGGCCAATTACAATGTAATATGGGTGAGTTCCCGTAACAGAAATGGAAACAGCAAGAGGAGCACTTATCCCTGATCAGTTGGGACAGAAACAAAAGGAATCATGGAGCTTCCTGGAAGAGGTGACACGACAGAATTATCCAGGGGAGAACATGTTAGTAGGTAGGGGTTATACCAAGTGTCGGGCTTGTGTGAGCAAAGGCACAAAGGTGAGTCTCAGTAGAGTGAGTGTGAGTATATGTGTGTGTGTCTTCCTAGGGCAGGGGAGAGGTGAGACTAGAGTAGTTAAACTGTTGGGAGTATCCAGGCAAGGTAGCCAGGGACTAATCAAGAGAACTTACTAAGATCCTTATGTGTGCTTTATTAAGATCCTTATTTATTTGTTTGTTTGTTTGTTTGTTTGTTAATCCTCACCCAAGGATATTTTTTCCATTGATTATTAGAGCGAATGGAAGTGTGTGTGGGGGGAGGGGGAGGGGGGGGAGAGATACATCTAAATGAGAGACACATCGATTGGTTGTCTCCCACATACACCACAACCAGGGACCGAGGATTGAACCTGCCACCCAGGTACCTGCCCTTGACCAGGAATTGAATCTGTAACCCTTCGGTGTGTGGACCAATGCTCTAACCACTGAGAACACTGGCCTGAGCAAGGTCCATAGATGTTTTCCTAGCCGAGGAGTCACTGAAGAGATTAGAGTAAGAGCAGTTGGAATTTTAGATTAGTCATTCTAGTGGTCAGTGGGGAGAGTGAATTGGGAAGGGGAAAGACCAGAGGCAGGGAGGCCAGTTAGAAATTACTCCAAGAGACTAAGCTAAAGATGACTAGGTCCTGAATTGTCACAGTGAGAGTAGAGATGAAAGGGCAGATATAAGAAATAAAGACCAACCCAAAGCAATCTGTTTTTAATACAATCCCTATCACCAGTGGCACCAATGGCATTTTTCACAGAACTGGAAGAAATAATCCTAAAATTTATATGGAACCAAAAAGGACTCTGAAGGGCCACAGCAATCTTGAGAAAGAAGAACAAAATTGGAGGTATCATGCTACCTGATATCAAACTATACTACAATGCTATAGTAATCAAAACAGCATGGTACTGGCAAAAAAACAGACATCAAGATCACTGAAACAGAGAGCCCAGAGATAAACCCATGTCTATATGGTACAATGGAGTAGTGACAAGCTATTCAATAAATGGTGTTAGGAAAACCAGATAGATATATGCAAAAAAATGAAACCAGACTACTCTCACACCAAATACAAGAATAAGCTCAAAATGGATTAAAGACTTAAATATTAAGATCTGAAATCATAAACCTCCTAGAAGAAAACATAGGCAGCAAACTCTTGACATTGTGCTGAGTAATATATATATATATTTGGATATATCTCCTCGGGCAAGGGAAACAAGTAAAAATAAACAAATGGGGTTGCATCAAACTAAACGTTTTTACACAGCAAAGGAAACTATCAACAAAACAAAAAGACAGACCTATCTATTGGGAGAAGATATTCACCAAGGATATATTCAATAAGGGGCTAATATCCAAAATGTATACAGAATTCATACAACTTAACACCAAAAACCCAAACAATCGAATTGAAAAATGAGCAGAAGACCCGAATGGGACATACAGTTGGCCAATATACACATGAAGTCACACTAATCATCAGAGAAATGCACATTTAAACCACAATGAGATATCACCTCACACCTGTCAGAATGGCTACCATCAGTAAATCAACAAAGTGTTGGCCAGGATGTGGAGCAAAGGGAACCCTTGTGCACGGATGGTGGGAATACAGATTGGTGTAGTCACTATGGAAAATAGTATGGAGGTTCCTCAAAAAATTAAAAATAGAACTACGTTATGACCCAGCAATTGCACTTCGGGGTATTTCTATAAAGAAATCAAAAACACTAATTTGAAAAGATATATGCATCCTTGTGTTCACTGCAGCATTATATGGAAGCAACCTAAATGTCTGTCAATAGATGATTAGTACATATATATAACGGAATATTACTTGGCCATAAAAAAGAATGAAATCTTACCATTTGCAACATGGATGGAACTAGAGGGTATTATGCTAAGTGAAATAATTCAGTCAGAGAAAGACAAATACCATATGACTTCACTTATATGTGGAACCTAAAGAACAAACTGAACGAATGAATAAAACAGAAACAGACTCACAGTTACAGAGAACAAACTGAGGGTTGTCAGATGGGAGGGGTTTGGGGGATTGGTTGAAAAAGCTGAAGGGATTAAGAAGTACAAATTGGTAGTTACAAAATAGTCACAAGGATGTAAATAAAGCACAGCATAGGGAATATAGTCAATAATATTGTAATAAGTATGTATGATGCCAGGTGGGTACTTATCAGGGATCACTTTGTAACTTACATAACTGTCTATATAACTGTCACTATGCTGTACACCTGAAACTAATATAAAATAATGCTGAATGTCAACTGTAATTGAAAAAAGAAGAAAAATAAAGACCAGGAAGATTGAGTTTGGTAATCGATTAGAAATATTAGCAGGGGCAAAATGCAGAAATCAGATGACGGCCAGGTTTCTGATTTGGGTAATCTAAGTCTGATGTCATGCTTCTGTTCAGAACTCCACAGTAGTTTCCATTTCGGAGTAAAAGCCGAAGTCCTCCAGTGGCTTACAAGGCCCTACATGATCTCTCTCCTCCCACCCATTGTCCCTCCAACCTCATTGCCTAGAACTGCACCCTGCTTTACTGCACTCGGTCATGCCAGCCTTCTCGTTCCTCTTGGAGCGTGGACGTCATCCTTCTGCCTTTGAACAGATGGGGTTTGAGGTGCCCACAGAAACTCCAGGTGGAAATACCCTGTGGACAGTTGGAAATATGGCTTCAATCTCATTGAAGCAGTCTGGCCTAGGAGGGAGGTGGCATTTGAAGGGTGTGCAGTTGCCCTGGGCAGGGTGGGGGTGGTGTACAGCATAAGAAAGAAGAGGGTGCTGCGGATGGAGGCTTGGGGAACCTCTCCTTTTAAGAGATTGGCAGAGTGAGCATTGACCTATGAACCAGGAGGTCACAGTTCGATTCCCAGTCAGGGCACATGCCAGGGTTGTGGGCTCGGTCCCCAGTGGTGGGTGCACAGGAGGCAGATGATCAATGATTCTCTCATTATTGATGTTTCTCTCCCTTCCTCTCTCTGAAATCAATAAAAACATTAAAAAAAAAAAAAGATTGGTAGAGGGGGAGAGAGGGATTCATGAAGAAGGCAGGAAAGGAACTGATAGTCACCAAATGTTTATTGAGTGTCCATATGTGTCAGGTCCAGCAGGCCATGGGAATAGTCATGTCTCTGACAGAGGCTGCTACTTCAAAGGTTCACGACGGAGAGCAGAGGCAAATACAGCTCACAACCAGCCCCTCTTCTTGTCCTCCAGGATCTGACTCTAGTGCCTTTAGGACATTTGATCTCTCCCAATTGGTGTTGGAAGCAGCTTCAAGTAGCATAAAAGCCTGGGCCTGAGTAGCTAATTTGCTGTTTACTGGATAGTCTCGTGCAAGTTGCTGCCCTTGCCCCATGTGTCAGATGGGGACCTTGGACACAATGCCCTGTGAGGGCCCTGCCTGCCCATATAGTAGTTTACCTTCCTTTCCTAATGGTACTTCATTGGGGATTTCATCCCGAGCTAAATAACACCCCTTCATCCACCTGCTGGCCCCTGGTGGTCCCAAGAGACTTTTCCTTATGCTCAAGAAAGAACATGGAAGCTTACAGATCTTCGAATTGCCCCTTGAATTGTAGGGCATTGTAGGTGGTCAAAATATTGAGTGGGGGAATGGATGAATAGATTGGGGAGGGTAAGTAAATGTGCGAATAAATAAATGGTAGATAAATTCATTAGTAAGCACCCACTGTGTGCCAGCACTACTCTAATAAGCACTCACTGTGTGCCAGCACTACTCTAGGAGCTGGAGTATAGATGGGAGCCAAATAGAGTGCCTGCCTTCAAGAAGTTTAAATGGGGGTGGGGGCGAGTGATTAGATGGTAGAGACATGGGTGGGTGGGTGAATGAGGGATAGATGGATGGGCAGACAGATGATGAGTGGAAAGATGGATGGGGAATGTTGGGTAGATGTGTGAATGAATTGATGGATGGAAGCAGAATGGTGGGTGGGTAGATAGATGATAGATGGGGAATGGTAGATGGATGGATAGGTGGGGCAGGGGTTGGATGGATAGGGGAAGAATGGGAGGATAAAAAAAAATGGGCCTTGGATCTAGAGTCACAGCCTCAAAAATAAATAAAGAGTCACAGCCTCTTTTTCTTTTCTAGGGAGCTCTGCCTAGCAGCTTGACCTCTGAAGGATGATCCCAACCCCTTTTGGTACTGCTCTCGGCCCCTCATGCCCTCCCCCATTCTGTGCCTCTACAACATGCCTCAGAGCTCTTTTCACACTCATTAATCACTTCCAGTCATCACCCCTGAAGCCTCCAGAATGTCCTGGAACCATCACACATCCCTCCACCCTCAGCTGGCAAGGACACCGCCAGAAAACCAAGGCTTAAATAAAGAGACAGATCCTTCCCTCCTCCCAACCCTGGCAGTGCTCGGTGTGACTTCTCTGGCATGGAGATGCGGGAGGAGTGGCCTTTCTTTTTCTTTTCCTTTTTTTTGTCAGATGTGTGGACATATTATTGGAGCGGTTTTAATTCAGGGCGTTATCTATCAACCTGCTGGCAGAGGTGTGCTCATGGATCCCTACCCAGCCTCCTAGCCAAACGTTAGCACCATAAGGTCCGGGCCTGGCATCTGAGCAGGTCCACTCTTGCCACCTCTGCCACCAAAGTCGGGCTGTGGTCTCCCCTCTGAGCTTTGGGGTCTCCTGCCGATGGGAACATATCACATCCTTTACTAGCCAGAGGCAATTCGGCAGGCGTTGTGGAGTTTTCATTTACATTCCAGTCTGGCCAATAGTGTAGCTTCTTGAGGAAGTCAGTTCGTAGCTCTGAGCCAGTTTCCTTATCAGAACATGGGAATAACTGTCCTTGCCTCACAGGGTTAAAAACATGCATACAAAGTGCTTAGCACAATGCCTGGCCCAGAATAAATGCCCCAAACTCAGGTTATTATCAAGATCAATTTGCCCCATGTTCTCCTAAAATTCAACCCCCTTTTGAGTATTTCAGTATCCTTTTGAATGTCCTAAATGTTTAATTGTATTTAAATATACATTTTCAATTAAGTAAAAGCCAATTAATTTAGAAACTCTTTAGACAAACAGGCTATGGATTCCTTATGTTAAAAATTAAAGTAGAAATGGACACAGGATACAAAGTAAGCTCACGGGTTATGACATCTGCAAATATCACCAATGCTTGGTAGACCTATAACAGCAGATATGCTTAAGTGCCAAAATGGTGAGTGGGTGGAGATAGTACATTTGGATACAAAAATTCTCGGGAGGCGGGTAAACATGAGACAAATTGACACCTGTTTGTCTCCTGTCTAACAGTGAGGGAGGAGATGGGACTGCTGTCAGCTACCTCCTGGGGAGACGAGGCCAGAAACAGCAAGCCTGGGTGGAGAGAGCACCGAGGCGCAGAAGGGGCTTGTCCCAGCCGGTCCTCAAAGGCTGCCCCTACAGCCAGGCTTTCGACCCCTTGACACTGCTCTGAGCCTAGTCTTAGATCCGCCTCCACCCCCAATTGTTCCCCTCCCCCAGCTCGCTCTCCAGAGAGGCCACCATCACCCTCTCCCATGCCAGCGACCCACCTTCCCACACCCCACCAGCCCAGTTACAAATGGTGATTTCCAGTTTATTGCTCAAAAACAAAAATCCAGAAGCAAAGGTGGAGAGACTGTGGGTTGAGTAGATGGCAGGAAGGGCATAGGGGCCTCGTCCCCGCTCCCCCTTCATCCTTCTGACCCTCCAAGCCCAGGGGTTAGGCTGGGGACCAGAGCATCTGGGAAGGTCAGAGTCTTCATGGCCAAGGGAACAGCAGAGCTCTCGGGGGCAGTCCTTATGAGGTACCCTGGGCTGGAGGGGCCCCAGGCGTTGTAGTGGAACTGAGTTCCCATGCCAGGATCCAAAAGCCAGTAGGGTAGGGGAGGCCCCTTATTTGGCAACTGAGAAGAGGAGGTTTTGGGTGACAGGATGCTGGTTTATTTACTGTAGGGTCCCCAGGGCCAACAAAGCCCCCTTGTGGGACCAGGAGACTATTTACACAACAGGAAGGAAGGAGCCAGGGACCAGGTCCTGCACTCCTCCCGCCCAGAATGAGGAGGGAGGGACGTCTGGGTCCTGCAGCCTTAGTCTTGGGGTTCAGATGGAAACTTCATACTCCCGTGTATCCTGGAGACAGAGAGATGGGATCAGTTGCTGGAGTGGGATGGTGGTGGAGGAGGCAGCAACATGGGAGTATGAACACAGGGAAGGGGAAAGAACCTGGACTTTTCAGGTAACATCATTGGTGGTTTGGGCGCCATAGGGTGGAAATGGATATGCTTGGTTCATCCTACAGCATATTAAAAGCACATAAAAACCTGAATTTCTGGATTGTCTTGAACAATCTGGCAATTGGGCCTGTTTCCACTATGGACTAAGTGGGGCACAAATTCTCCAGGGAGCCAAAGTCCTCACAACTCCCTATTGTTCACACCTGACTTGCTTTGTTCATTGATGTGGCCTTTGTAGGCAGCTGAGTTTGAAATTCCCAAGACAGATTACAGAGACCATGAGAGAAGGTACGGTGTCCTGGGGGAGCTGGGAGGTGGGCACTCCAGGGGCAGGGGAAGGGCTCACCCCAGCTTCATACAGTGGATTGCTGAAATCTGACTCCACGGTGATGGGGCTGTAGGAATGGGAGCCCGAGAAGCCGAAGAGGGATTTTCCCTGCAGCCTGGGAAGGGAGGAGATGGAGAGGCTTATAGAGAGGTGAGCCCCCAACCGCACCTCACCCTCCAGGCAGGCAGGATGCCCGCGGCCACAGCTCCCTGGATGGCACTTACTTGGTGTAGTATATGTAAACGCCACAGCCGAGCACAAGGACCAAGCCCAGGGGCAGCAGGATGGCCAAGGCGAGGTTCCCTCCCTCCAGCTGTCTTGATGGGTCTGTGGTCTGGGTCACTGGTGGGAGGAGGAGAGGTCATTGAGCTGGGGCTGGGCCAAGCCCTGGGCTCTCCCAGCCTCCTGCCCTGGGCACTGAACCCTGGGCCTCACCCCTCCGGGGCCTGGCCTCCTGCCCCCAGCCTCTGCCTTGCCCTCCCGACTCAACCAGGCCTGGGTCTCCACCTGTGCCCTCACTGACCTTCCAGTTTTCGGTTGTCCTGGAGCTCCTCATAGGCCACTGCAGGGAGAGGAGGGGGAGGGGACGGGGTCTGAGCCAGGGAGGGAAGGAGGCTGGGTAGAGGGCGGGAGCCCAGTGGGGCTGGGCTGGACAGCTTGGTTCTCGCTGCCCGATGCTTAACCTAAGCTTTGTCTTTCTCTTGGTGGGGGAGAGGGAGGAGGAGTCAGGGCAGGGCCTTCTTCCTCCCCCTGCAGACCCCTTGAAGTTCCGGGATCCTAACCCTGGGCAGTCTAAAACCATCCAGGTCTGTAGGATTTTCAAAAATAGGGAAACTGAGACCTTTCTAGAGGACAAGAGACTTCCAAACCAAAGCCCCTTCTACTACATCCCTTAGGATCATTTCACGACCGTGACTCCCCGGACTTCTGGTGAGAGCCCACAGGAGGTGAACGGGGAGCTCGGCAGGGTTACCAGTGGTCTCGAATCTGCTACCTGACTTTCTCAGCCCTGTCACTCCCCAAGCACTGCTATGCCCCCTCCTGCCCTGCCTGCCCAGGCACCTTTGCAGAGTGGGGGTTGGCTGGTCCACTGTGAGGGGTGGCCGGGCACACAGGTGATGGTGACCTCGCCGATGAGCTCGAAGCCCTCATAGCAGAAGAAGCGCAGAGACTCGCCCGCCTGGTAGTGATGCTTGTACAGCGTCTGATAGCCGTTCTCTGGCACCCCTGGGTTCAGGCACGGCTCGTACTTCACTGCAGGGAACATGTCAGTCACATGCCAGTTGCACTGCTGAGCAAGCCACCCAGCCATCCTTCCCAGGTGTCCCCCGACTCACAGGCGCACTTGGGGACCCGGTCACTCCACTTGGGGGTGCCTGTGTCCCGGCTGTAGCAGGTGAGCACGGCGGCTCCCTCTAGGCTGTACCCCGGCAGACAGCGGTACTGGACATGGGAGCCAACAGGGAAGCCAGCGTCCGAGGTGGTACGGTGCCCGTTGGTGATCTCACCAGGATCAGCACAAGTCATGACTGTTGGCAAGAGGGCAAAGTCAAGGGGAGCTCGTGCCTTAAAAGACCTCCCAGAAGCTCAGGGCTAGGAGATGCCTGAACCCCCTACTTCCCACTATTTCCTCAGAATGAAGGGAGCAGGAGTTGGAAAAACTTATAATTCAATGCGTTTTATATTTCTGGCTTCTTCGGGAACACAGTGATTGGGGCAACCTAGGCCCCATCCTAGGATAAAATGTTAAATATTTAACCACTGCACTGAGCATACCAGCTAAAGCCCCACAGTGTCAGCCCTGCATGGCAGCCATCGGCAGAACAGCAGCTGCCCGCCGTCTCCTCTCCCTTTCAGCATTCCCAGCCCACTCACTGCTCACTAACAGCGCCTGCCTGGCCCCTGCAGGTGTTGAGTTTACAACCTTGTGGAAGAGTCAGAATCACAGCCATTTCTTATATACAGACTTGTGCAAGGCATCCTGCTAAATGTTTACAAACATGATATAAACTCTGATTAAAAACAAAAACAAACAAACAAAACAGGAAAAAAAACCTCACCCTGGCCTGTGTTTCTCAGAGGTTATTGGCCTGAGGACCGGAGGTTCTCGGGTTCGATTCACTTCCCAGCTGGAGTAAGTGTGGGAGGCAACTGGTCTATATGTCTCTTACATCAATATTTTTCTCTCTCTCCCCGTCCCCCCTCACCCGCCCCAATGTCTCTGAAAATTCAATGGGAAAATTTCCTCGAGTCAGGATTAAACAACAACAACAAAAACTTGATATATACTCTGATGATCCTGAGGTCAATATCACTGTCATTTGCCTTGGGGCCCAGGGCTCAGGGCAGTCAAATGATTAGCGCACAGTCACTCAGGGAACGGCAGAGCTGGAACCCCTCGGGGGCACAGCTGTGGAGCTCTGGGCTGAAATTCAGAGCTTTGGGTCTCAGCTCAGCTTTGGGCTCATTTGGGCAGATTCCCTCTTGAGCCTGGAGCAGCTGGGCTAGGCCTACACACTCTGGACCCTGCCTCCATCCTTTTCTGTCCCTGTCCCTGTCCCTGTCCTATCTGGGAAGCTGTGTCAACTAGACTTGTGTCCAATCCAAATCTGGCCTCCTGAAACTTACACTCATGGGCCCCACCAGTGCCCCCAAGGGCCAGGTAGAAGACCTACAATCCCTTATTCCAGTAACAGGCTGCTCCAAACTGGGAGAAAGTGACATGATGCCACCCCTTTTTGCTCTTCTAACAGATAAAATCTCCCAGCTCCGTTACTTATTTTTAAAGTGTGTTGTTGTTTTAAAATATGTTTTTATTGATTTTTTAAAAAATATATTTTATTGATTTTTTACAGAGAGGAAGGGAAAGGGATAGAGAGTTAGAAACATCAATGAGAGAGAAACATCGATCAGCTGCCTCCTGCACATCTACTGGGGATGTGCCCACAACCCAGGTACATGCCCTTGACCGGAATCGAACCTGGGACCTTTCAGTCCGCAGGCCGACTCTCTATCCACTGAGCCAAACCGGTTTCAGCAATTGATTTTTTTTTTAAAGGGAGAGGGAAAGAGATGGAAACATCGGTCAGGTGCCTCCTGCATGCCCCGTACTGGGGATCAAATCCAAAACTCAGGCATGTGCCCCGAACAGGAATCAAACAGGTGACCTCTCGGTTCATGGAACAATGCTCAACCAACTGAGCCACACCAGCCTGGCTCCCAGCTCCTTTAAATATCACCGCTTCTGCCCTGGCCGGTTTTGCTCAGTGGATAGAGTGTTGGCCTGCGAACTGGAGGGTCCCAGGTTCGATTCCAGTCAAGGGCACATGCCCGGGTTGTGGGCTCCAACCCAGTGGGGGACTTGCAGGAGGCAGCCCATCCATGATTCTCTCTCATCGTGGCTGTTTCTATCTCTCTCTCCCTCTTCCTTCCTCTCTGAAGTCAATAAAAATATATTTAAAAAAATAATAATAAAAATAAATATCACCGCTTCTGTGAAATGTCCTGCCTCTTCGCTGGGACAAATAACGCCCCCCTCTTCCCACAGCCCTTCTTCGTACTTACAGCAGCCATTACTTACTGTTACAGGCACCAGGCAGTGTGTGAAAAACTTCATTTGCTCTTCACAACCCCCCTATTCCTACTTCACCGGTGAGAAGCCAAGGCTCAGAGATGTTACACTGGTGGTTACCACTCTAATACCCTGAGTTGTTTAACTAGCTGTCCCTCCCTCAGGCTGTGAACTCCATCAGGGTAGGGAGGGCCCCAACCCCTCTGTGTAACCCCAGCCCAAATCCAGCATGGGGCTGCCTAGGCTCTAGCAACGTGACTCCCTGTAATGTCAAAGGCTGGGGGCTGAGACACTGGCGCAGGACCTAGAACGGGAAGCGAGTAACCAAGCACTGATGGGGCCAGGGCGGGTAGAATTAATGAAGAACAGTGGAGGGGCCTTGGAAAGATGAGGCAGGACCCAGAGGAAACGGGGTCCGAGACCAGAGCAGTGCCAGAGAGTGGGAGGCGGCCCGAGAGGATGAGACTGAGGTCCAGAGGGCACAGTTTCCGGCACCAAGGGCACAGGGCGGAGCGACCCAGAGAGAAGGGACGGAACCTGGACAGGATAGGGGCGGGGACAAAGGCCGGAGGCGGGGCGCAGAGGGAAGTGGGCGGGGCCCCCGCGGAGCGTGGAGCCCGAAGGACAGGGGCGGGGCCGGGAGAGGACGGGGGCGGGGCCTGGAGAGGACGGGGGCGGGGCCTGGAGAGGACGGGAGCGGGGCCGGGAGAGGACGGGGGCGGGGCCGGGCTCACTCTTCTGGCAGGCGGGCGGGGCTGCGCTCCAGGACAGGTCCCATTGGCAGGTGAGGATGTCGGAGCCGAGCAGCTCGTAGCCCGGTTCGCACTGATAAGTGAGCACTGTGCCCCGGATCAGGTCCCCGTGGGAGGCCGTCCTCCAGCCCCACTCCGGCGGTGGCAGCTCCGGGCACGTGTCGTTCCTGGGGACCTCTGCCGGGTAGAGACGGCGAGTTCAGGGGCTGCCCTGCGACCAGGGCACCCGTCCAGCCTCGTGGGGCCTCGCTCCTGCTGGAACCCTGCCCATCTGGGGACCCCAGACCTCGGTACCTTTGAAGTGCAACACGAAACCCTGGCCCAGGCCCGGGTTTGGGGGCCCGGGCGGCGCCTGGAACTGCAGCGTGAGGTCGGGCCCAGAGGAGAGGAGGCGGCGGCGCGGTTGAGGTCCCCGCAGCTGGGCCAGGACTCGGGCGCTGGGACCATCCCCGTCGAACAGTGTCAGCATGTCCCCTTCGCGCACATTCAAGCTGCAGGGAGTAGGACCAGATATGGAGGCTGGACTACGATCCGATCCGTCTGGCCCCTCCTCAGTCTTGGCCAATTACGGGCTTCTCTCTGCTGGTCTCTCCAGGTTCCACTAGTTCTGCGGCTCCTCCTCGTGCTCTTGATCATCCCGCCCAACTCCAGGCCCCGCCTGAGGACCGGCTTTTGGCCACGCCCGCTTCCGGTTCTGTCCAGTCCCGTTAACTACCTCATATCAAGTCAGCTCACTGCACTCTCCCCACACCCACTTTAGTTCTGTTGGTGCTGCAACAACTTGGGCCTGGGTCCCGGGGATCTGCTCCGGGGTGGCCTCAGAAACAGCCCCAGTGGGAGATTCCAGACCAGATGCCCTTTCCCACAATAGCCCGGAGGAAGGCCGTTTGTCCAAGACTGGCTGACTAGCGGTGTGTTCCCAGGTCTACCTGACCACCCACACCACCGTCAGGAACCTTTAGTCTCCTCATTCACCAGACCACACATACACCCAGTCCTGGGTAGACACAGGAGCTGCCAGGCTGGGGGTGCAGGTTAGTGTGTTGTTACACCAGTTTGCTGAGCCCACACCCATTGCATCCTCTGCGGCACCCAAACCTACATCTCGACTTGGAGCAAGATGCGCTTCTCCTCCTGGACATGGAGGCCCCACACGCAGTCCTGGCCGGGGCTATAGCTCTGGGGCCAGTCTGGAGAGAGCACCACACCAGCCGGCTCCGACAGCTCCCCTCCGCACATGGCTAGGGTAGAAAGGGTGTCAAATTCAGGACCCAGGTGGGCATGTAGTCTCCATTTCACCACAATCCTCACCACTCCCAACTGTATGCACCAGACCGCCTCACGGATTCCCTGCTACCTGTTTTTTTCTTCCACCCCTAGTCCTGCTGCATCCAATCCCCAGCCCTGCTCTTAATTAACCCCGCCCACTCTCCACCCAGTCCACCACTTTGCCCAGCTCCACTTCTAGCCGCCCAGCTCCACTTCTAGCCGTTGGAGACATTTAGGTTGTGACCCCTGGATTCTGTAACAAGCCCACCAATCATTTAGTTCTGAAAACGAAGTCTCTGAAAGGGACAGAGATTACCCAAGGCCTGCGTTTATTAGGTTGGGGTATGCAGGTCTCCGTGAATGGCCTTCCTAGGATTCCCAGCTCGGGGGGTAGTCTGTAGACTGAAGTCTTACTGGGATATGGAAGGCTCACCCTTGCAGGCTGGCTCGGAGTCATTCCAGTGGGGTTCTGTGGGATCCACACATTCGATGGCATTGGGGGGACCAGGGGGCTCCAAGGCATATCCTGGGAGGCATGAGAAGGTAGCCAGCGCCCCTGGGCGGTACTCAGGGTCTGTGGTGGTGACATTGCCGTGTGCCAGGAAGGGGGCGAAGCAGCGATCTTCTTCAAAGGCTAAGGAAGGGTCAACCACACACATTAAGCATTAGGACAGGCCTCAAGGGGTCTCAATTGGGAACTTGGGCTGAATGCAAGGGTTGCTTGGCCATTCAGTGGGCTGCTTAAAATTGAATGCCTTTGGACTTAGCTTTCACTCTCCAGTTTCCCTAAAACCCTAACAGTCCTTCGTACATTGATGTTACCTCCCCAGCCTCTGGAAGGAAGCCCCTAGGCTAGTCAAATCCTAGCCACCGTTCTACAGATGAGGAAACTAAGGTCCACAGACAAAAAACCAAACTTGCCCACGGTCACACAGTAGGGCAGTGGCAGACCTGAGTCTGAGACCCAGGTTGCTTGATTACCAGCCACAAACACTTGCCTCTGGAAATGGCAAAGGAGGGGGTGGGACGGGGCCCCAGGACACTGGCTCGTGGGGGTGTGTTCTCTTCTCAAGCATAACTGCTGGATTCTGATAACCCCTGATGATCCATGCTGGGCTGGCACCCAAAAGTGCAGCTGACACAAAAGCTGTGTGTTGACTTTGGACAAAGCCAGGAAAATGAACATTTGTAGAGCATTTTTGTTTTCCCACCTGACCATACCTTGGCTGCAAAATTCTCTGAGCTAAGATGTCGATACCTGTGATACCGAACAGGAGTCCGATGCTCCTGAGTCAGCAGTGGCCCACACTGCGGGGGCAGGCCTCCAACCTGGGCATGCTCCTTGCACTCTCAGAATAGAACATGCAATTTATTTTGTAGATTCACTGTCTATCTCACTGTTACTTAACCTTATAAGGTATCATGGCCAAATCCTACACATCCATTAGAGCCCAGAGCCAATTCCATTTCTCTGATTCTCAGAAATGAAATGAATCAACCCTTTGATTCATTTCATTTCTGAGCACTTCACTTTCTTTGTCTCTCTCCTGCTACTATTTGCACAAATCCTCTGCTACAGCCACACTGAAATTCTGTTTCCCAAACATGCCTTTCTCTACCTCTTTACCATTGTTCACACTGTTCCTTTCACCCGAAACATTAATTCCCAATTTCTCTCCTTTAAAACTATCTCTATCTGTAAGGCCCAGCTCAAATGCCCCTTCTCCCATGATAACGGACCTCCTTATTTCCACCAGTCCAGCATCCAATCCCCCTTCCTTTTGGCACACATGCCTCCCCCACTTCCAGTCCATCAGGTTCAGTTGGGGCCAAGGAGGGATGGCCTTGTGATGTGGATCTGCCAATCATAATCTGCCCCTAGCTATGGCGATTGGCTCAGGCATAGGCATATGACCTAAGCCAGGCCATCAGAACATTTCCTGGCATTTTTCGCTGAAGCCCTTAGGAAAGTGGTATGCTTGCTCTCTTTTTGATAGAGTTACTAAGTTGGTAGTATGTTAATTTGGCACTGCTGGGTTCACCACAAACTGAGTGCTGGAGAATGAAGCCAACACAGAGGAAAGAACTGAGAGGTTAAGGTAACTGGTCCCTTGGCTGTGTACCTGGATCCAGCCATATATGAAGCTTAAATACAAAAGGCCACCTCATGAAATCAGAAGGGGCCCATATGAAGGGATCCTTGTCGTTTTGGGTGGGGAGGCAAGTCAGGTTTCAGGAATCCAAACACGGAGATGAGCAGGGATAGAGTATGTGCTTGTGACCGTGTGTGGGCATCAGGAAGAGGGGAAGGCACAGGGGTTGGGGCCCTGGGGGTGGGGTGGGGGGCAGTTACCTTCAAACCGGAGGCTTAGCAGCAGGGGATTGGCAGGAGTCTCTGAAAGCAGCTCCACATAGAGGGACTGGGCGTCACTGATGAGGCCCCGCTCAGGGACATCATCCATGTCAGAGTCGTAGATGACCGGGGACAGGGGACTGCCCCCTGAGCGCACCATCAACCTGGAGTGGACAGAGGGTGGCCAGGAGCTCAGTCTCCCCTCAGAAGCTGCTTCGTCTCTTACCTGCTCTTCTTGTTTTCTTATAAGTGCCGCGCTCGCCGGCTGTGCCACTGGAGCGCCTTGCTTATTTTCATGGCTATTGTTTTCCAACATTAATTATATGCCATGTACTTAGCTAAGCCTTTACATATTTTATCATGTTTAATGCTCACAGGAAACCTCTCATTTTATAGATGAGGAAATTGAGACCCGGAAAGATTAAGTAGCCTGCCTAACGTCACCTAGCAACCACTGGGCAGAGCTGGGATACCAGTTTGTTAGATAAATAATATGATGATGACGACCATGGCAAACACATTTCTAGTGCTTACTGTGTGCTGGGCACACTAAGCACATTGCATGCCTTAATGCATTTATCCTCACAGGAAACTTGCGAGAGGTACTGTTACCTCCATGCTGCCAATGAGGAAACGGGCACAGAGAGGCTGAGAGATTCATCTAAGCTCCCACGGCTACTGTCTGAGAGGACTAACCTGTGTTTGACACAGACCGCAACTGGGACCCACCCAAGGTCTGTCTGTCTCCCACTGCAGCCTCCCTCTCTCCCTGAGGTGGGGACTCTGACCCCAGGCCCAGACCCTCACCGGTCATTGTCCTCATCTAGCGAGACCCTCTCGAAATGCAGGTGCAGCCGGCGTCCCTCAGCTGCTTCGATGACCCAACGGCAGGTGAGGTTGGGCCCTGCAGCTCCCCCGGGCTCAGGTGACACGATACGGCCCAGTGTAGCATTGTGGATGGTGCCACCACAGGATGCTGTGGGCAGAGGAGGGGCAGGTTAAGGTGACTTGTCCTCCCAATCTTCAGAGCTGTCGCATCCACACCTTTGCCTGGGACCTGGCCTCAGCATGGCCTCTGCCCTACATGCCCACCCCAGAGAACAGGACCTTTCCAGGGTACTGCCCAGGTGCGCACCCAGACCTGGAATAAGAAAACCCAGAGTGGACACCCCCAGGACAGAGACTCCACCCAAATGAAGACATGCTGGGATGGGTAACCATGGGGGAGCCCGTAATTTAAGCCCTCAGATGGAAAATCTTCAAGCTGGGACCCCCAGGAGGAACTCTTCAGGATAGAGCCCCCCCACAGTTTGAGACTCCAGCCCCCCGCCTCCCTGCCCCAAGAACGGTTTCTTCTAGGATGAGACGTCTCCAAAAGAAGGGACCTCCAGAACGGTGACTCCCAATATGGAAACCTTCCAGGTGGGACATTCCCTGATGGAGATCCCCCAACGATGGGGACTTCAAGGATAGAGACCTCAGTGTAAACAGCTCCAGATGGAGGCCCCAGGATAGCAACTCTTCAGGGTCCAACCCCCCCCAAAGATAGAGACCCCCAAGAGAGAACCCTTCCAGTGGGGTTCCTAGGACAGAAGCCCCCACCTATTGTGGCAGGAGACTCACCCATGCAACTGGGGGGTTCACCGCTCCAGGCTGGCCGGGTGCTATTGAGGCAGATGAGGGTCTCTTCACCATGCAGCTGGTAGCCTGAATCACAGTGGAAGGTGGCCGTGCCCCCAGGGTGCAGGTCTGTCACACTCACGTCCCCATGGGCCGGCCGGGGAGGGAAGCCGCAGCTCAGGAGGTAGGCTGGAGCGGGAGAGCAGGGAGGAGGGGGGTTCATGTTCCATGTCACCCTCCCAGTACCCCAGCACTTCCTCCCCTCTTTCCAGGACCCCCTGGGGGCACAAAATGGTTCCATACTGGACTCCTCACATGGGCACACTGTCTCATGAAGAGCTCATTTCAACATCTCTTATCTCCTCTGATTTTTGTAATGTACCCACTTTGCCCTTCACTTGATAGATAAGATACCTGAGACTCAAAGAAATTCTGGATCCTAGAATTCTTTTGCTGTGTGACCCCAGGCAAATCAATTGACCTCTCTGACCCCATCCAGCTCTAATAATAACAAATAATATATTTGCAGAGCTTCTTCGCCTTCCAAAGTGAGTTCACACAGTGCTTTTGAGGTAGTCAGAGAAACACTGTGACCTATTTCTAGATGCAGCCAGTGAGCATTCAAGTTATTCGGTGCATTTTCTCCCCTCTACACACGCAGTGGACTTCCACTGAGGTACACTAGGGTATTATGCCCTCAGCTTTCACCCAGAGGAACCAAATGAAACTCCTCTAGAAACTTTGACTATTTCACCATTAAAGGCCTTCATACTCACTGCTCCCTAAATGAATCTCCCCGTGTAGGTGAAATGCTAGGGCAGTGATGGCGAATCTCTGACACGCGTGTCAGAGGTGACACGCAAACTCATTTTTTTGGTTGATTTTTCTTTGTTAAATGGCATTTAAATATATAAAATAAATATCAAAAATATAAATCTTTGTTTTACTATGGTTGCAAATATCAAAGAATTTCTATATGTGACACGGCACCAGAGTTAAGTTAGGGTTTTTCAAAATGCTGACACGCTGAGCTCAAAAGGTTCGCCACCACTGTGCTAGGGAAAGCTTTGCTTTCATTAAAGAACTGTTTTGTCTTTTCCTTTCTTGTTGTAAGAACCGTGTAATCTCTCTATTATTTTCTCACTGGCCGCTAGGAAGCTCAGAACCAGATTATGGCTTATCCCTGACAACGAAGGCTTGTCCACAGTCTATTTTCTCAGCTTTAATAAACATTACCTGATACCAATTTTTCCTTACTTATTCTATTTAATTTTATTGCTTGAATTCTTTTTTGAAAGTCTCCTGAAATTCTTGTAGAATCATACGAGATAAAACAAAGAAATAGAAAGTGACTCGGTAGTAAATTATGGACTCTGAACTTGATCTTGACAGAGCTCTGTGTGTCTGTTTCAGACCAGGCAGAGCTCACGGAGAAGGGCTTCTCGGAAGAAATACATCAAAGCTGGGCCTTGTAGGAGGGGAAGACTACAATTAGCAGAGGGCTTGGGAGACACCAGCTTGCCTAGGCCTTTGCTTTTTGGACTCTCTAGCCCTCAGTGACTCTGTAAGAGACCTGGTCTCTCCCTATATTCAGAATTCAACAAGTAGCTCCTTGGCAGGGTCCTGGGGAGAAAAAGATGAAAAGACTCAGGCCTTACTCTTTGGGAATCTACAGACTACTGGGATAGACAGACATAAAAACAACTTTCTAGGAAACATTGATTTGAATAAATGTTAGCCTCTGTGATGGCTCTCCAGGACCAAGAGAATCGAGTCTCAGTACTTTGTTTATTTATTTATTTATTTTATTGGGTTTTTTTAGGTCTCAGTACTTTAGATTGACATACAAGCCCCACAGCAGGGTCCTGCCCAGCACATCCACCTCCAATTCTCATCACCTATGGCCCATACAGTATATCCTGCATAGTATAGGTTGTGACTCCTTATGGTCTCACCTCCATGGTTTTTTACACCATTTCCCCTACCTTCAAGGCCCTCTCTGGCCTTTTCTAATCTTTCAGGGAGTAACTGATGTGCCATCTCTTTCAGGAAGGCTTCCTGACCCTTTCTCTCCCCAGTAGAGTTGGTTGCTCTCTTGCCTATACACAGTCCCACACATATCTATATATATAAAAGCCTAATATGCAAAGTGACCACTAGGGAGTGGCATGGAATGAAGGAAGGCCCTGGCCGGCAGCCAGCAGCTGCTAGGGACCCTGCCCATGCACAAATTTCATGCACAAATTTCATGCACTGGGCCTCTAGTAAGTTTATAATCACATTAACCACTGTCTATTGCCATTAAGAGATGGAACCAAACCTTATTTATTTTGTCTTCTAAAAGCCTGGCCTAGCTGATCAATTGGTGCAGCCAAGCAGCACTGTGACAGTGCAAAGAGCACTGGTTTTGGAGACAGGCAGATCTGAGTTCCAGATAATAACTTATTAGCTATATGATCTTCAGCAGGCAACTTCACCTCTAGGGCCTCTAACCTATAACTGGCAATAATAATCCCTATCAATAAGGATTGGCCTTTAAGTGAAACAAACAAACATGCAAAGCAGCCAGCATATAAAAAGTGCTCAGAAAATGTTAATCCCCTGCGTCTCACCAGCCGTAATTAATGAATGACTGGGAGTCAGGGAATCGCAATTCTGACCCTGCAATGAATTTGCAGGTGACTGAGCAAACCACATAACCCGAGTCTTTCTCTTCCTCCCAGAGATGGAGTTGACAATGGCCACCCCCAGGGTTGCTGTGGGAACAAATGAAACAGTTGTTGGGCTTGGGGTGAGGGGTGATGGAGACTTTGGTCTGTCAGAGAAGCTAATGAGGCCACGCTGGACCAGAGGCCCAGCTAGGGCACAGCTGGAAGGGCTTAAACAGGGTTTTGGTCCCAAAGGTGCCTGGAGAAGCTGTACAGCAGGGAAGACAGAGATAGGAAATGAAGGCCAATTTATGAAGTAACCCTGCTTCCCCAAATGTTCTACTTAGCCTAGAGTCCTATTTTCAATGCCCCAGAGAAGTGGCTGCTTAACGGAGGCAGCAGGGGAACATTCTGTAATATCTGAAGTCCAACCCTCTGCCCGAGGCCCTCAGGCATGCCCTTGCTCCCCAACAACTATATATGGCCCTGACTACCAACTGTGTGCCCTCAGTTCACTGGTCTCTCCACGAATAGGTCCGGCGCTGGGTGCCTCCACCTTGCACATATGAGTCCCTGGAGCAGGTCCCCAGTGGAAGCCTCAGAAAGGCTGGAGAGGGTATGAAGTGGGGATATAAGTTGTGTGTGTGCCCTGGGAAAGGGGTATGGGGTCAGCAAAGCTAACAAAGGGGCAGGCAAGGCCATGAGGTGATATGAAAGGGACATTGACTCAACCCAGTTTCCTTGTCTCTGAGGAGCATAGGAAGGCTTTTTTGAGAGGCAGCGGCGTGTGGGACGGGACAGTGGCTGGGCCCTCTGCACGCATGTACACATGTATGCTAGGACATACACTTGCATTGTGGGAAGGTTCCCCGTACACACAGGCGAGTGTGGGTATACACGTGTGTAGGTTGTCTGTGGATAGGTGCTCATGAATGCAGTCATGCACGAATATATTCCCCTTCCCTGCCCCAGGAGTAAGCAGGTTCTTTCTTGGTCTCAAATCTGAGGCTGTCACTATCCTACTTTAAATACTTCAAAATACTCGCCCCCCGCCCCCCTTACCAGAAGAAGAGTCTGAACTCCTTACTGATGCTAATAAGAGCATGATCCTGATCCAACCTTCCTCCCGGTCTGGTCTCTTAGCTTACTTCTCCTGCCTCCCCTTTCTGTGCTTTGGCTGTAATAGCAACGACTGACATTTTCAGCTCTCACTGTGTACCAGATGCTATTTTAAGCACTTGTCATGTATTAACTCATTTGAGCATCTTAATAAGACCACAAGGTAAGTATTGTAATCCCCATTTTTCAGATGAGACAATGAAAAGTGAGGTACTTGTCCCAGGTCACAAAGCTATGACAATTCTATCTTCCATGATGACTTACTTCAGCTCTTCAAGGGGACCACAGTCTTCTCCTCTCTGGGTCTCGGGGTGTGCTTTTCTATCCGTCTTGACGTCTGCCTTCCTTCCTCTTTTGCTCCCTCCTACCCTTTCCCTAGCTAACTAATCTTTTAGGTCTCAGCTTAATCTCTCCTCCAAGAAGGTGTCCCTATATTCCATAGGGGAAATTTAGGTCCCTTTGATATTTGCTCCTTCTGCCTGTATTCCTCCACCATAGGGATAAGGGTCCTTAGCTCACCGAGTTATAATCATCCTGATTACTTGTCCATCTTCCTACCTAGATTCTGAGTTGCTTGAAGTCAAATTTACATGTGGCTTCTTCATTCCTCTTCCCAAGGCTAACCCAGGGCCAGTATGAAGTGGGAACTAGCTAAGCATTTGTTGAGTGAATGGATGAGCTGTCACTTGGATGCATGCACACTCAGACATAGGCCTGTAACTGTGCCCAGGCCCCCTCTGAGAGTTCTGCCCCCAGGGTGCTAGTCAGGAGGAAAAGTCCCCATGTTGCCCTGTGCATGGAAGTCTCCGAGGGATGTCCCTTGTGCCAGTGTGGCCCCTGCCCTTCCACCAGCACCCTGGACTCTCACCCTGATAATGGATCCTGAAGCCACCGCCCCTTGGGACTCGAGGACTCTGGAAGTGCAGGAGCAGCCGGTTGGTTGGACTCCGAAGGACCTGTCCTTCTCCCAGCATGGAGGAGTTGGCCAGCAGTCGGGGGGCCAGGCCTGGGGCTCCCCCACCAGCCAGCACCAAGAGTTCCTCCTCTCGAGACAGGTTCAACGTCTGCACCTACAGAAGCCAGACCCAGACTCACCAGGGTAAGTCAACCCGGGTGGAAAACCCCAGAATCCCCCCCCCCCCCATCACCACCACCCTTGCTTTCCTTTTCCCTGTATGTGGCAGCCCAAACACCATGGTGACAGTGGCCAAGTTGTAGAACTCCAGGTGTCTTCCTGACCATCAGAAGGCAGGCCCATTTGTGTTAGGAAACAGGTTCTCTGGCTCTTAGGTCAAATCTGTGCACAGCCTAGGACCCAGAGGAAAGGGCTTGGCGATTTCAGGATTATATGCTACGTCCACTTACCTGGATCTCAATGCCGTAGCCAGGGTAGACATGGATGCTGTATGTACAGTCCAGGAGTCCCAAGGTGCGGCTGGTGCTGCTTCCTAAATCTGGAGACTCAATATGCCCTTCACCTTCGGAGATGTTGTTATTACACAAAACTAAAAAGATATATAAGTGGCTGGAGTCAAACAAATCCCTGTGTTCTTGCTCTCCCAGTCATGCCACTCTGGGGGCCCTCATCTCTCTTCTCCCCCGCACCCCTCGTCATCTTTATCCAAAGCTCCTCTCCCCCTGTGCCCAGAATCCCCTTCCCCCAACTGTAACATGGATAAAACATAGAAAGGTACATAGTATGGGTGCATATTATTAAGCAGAAACTCGCCTATTTGTACCCAGATCCCTTCTTGCACCCCTTCCCTGCAGTGTCTCTCCTATTCATATCCTGCTCCTCTTGAACACTACTCCATTCCCTTTCAATCGCCTCACCTGGGCTTGTCACCGTCGTGGTGACAGTTGTTGTGGTGATGATGGTGGTCGTGGTCTCCTCCTCTCCTCCCTCAGGCCCAAGGGGCGGGCCTGGGGAAGTGGGGCCAGAAAGGGGTGGGGCTGTAGTTCCTGGGGGCGGGGTCAGCAGCTCGGGCGCGGTGGGGCCTGCCCCCCTACCCTCCTTAGGGGTTACGGCTGTTGTCAGAGGCCCTGTCCCTGGCTCAGTGGCCCGTGGCAGGGAGGGTGCTGCAAGAGTCTGGCCGGCTGGAGGGGTGGCTAGCGTGGGGTCTGGATCAGATCCTGGGACAGTGCAAGGGAAGTCAGAGCACAGGAAGAGCAAATTGGTGGGTCTTGAGGGGGGCACAGGGCTGAGGGAAACTGGGGGTTCCCCACTGAACCCAAAAGACCTCCCCCACAAGGTGCAGACCCTCCACTTCTATTTTCCCCACCCCAGTTCCTCACCTCCTCCCAAGGCTTCTACAGCCTGACATCCTCTCCCCTTTCTCCTCCGCTGTTCACCTCTGGACCAGGTCCTTCCACTCGGATGGTCTCCTTGAGCCTCTCTGCCTCCCCATTCAGATCTGGTTCCTCTCCTAGCTACCGCTTTCTCTTTCCTCTGTCTTGCTCTCTTTGGAACTCTTTTTATTTCTCTGATTAGTATTCTTATCACTCTCCGATTTTATGATTCTAGGTTTACTAATCTCTGCATTTCTCTTTCTCTTTTTGTGTCTTTCTCCCACCATTTTTCTGATTCTGGTTCTCTGATTTTCCATCTGTCTTTTTCTCTGATTATCTGTTTTTCTATCTCTTGACCATTCTATTTCTCTGCCTTTGCTCAGTTTTGACCCTCTCTAACCATCACCCTCTATCTCCCTCTGAATTTTAATTCCTTGAGTGAATGTCTCTCCCTCTGCCTCTGTGCTACTCTTGCCACTCTGGGAGCCTCACCTGGCAGGTAGCCCATCTCTGGGCCCCTCCTCAACAGGGCCCCATGGAGCAGCTCAGCCAAGGCCTCCGAGGCTACCGTGGGGGTCTCGCTCCCAGGCTCCAGCAGTGCCTCCTCCTCTTTCACGGGCAGACCTAAGAGATGAAGCTGTATGAGCCCTTCCACTGCCCCACACTCCCCATTCACCAGAAAGATCTTTTCCAGAGTTATTCCTCCCTCCTCTGCTGGGCCTGTAGGCGCTCACAGGGTCCCAGGCTGAGCTGAGAGCTAAGATGGAAGGAGAGGCTCCCAGCTGCCCCTCACAATCTTCCACCTTCTTCTCCACGTTTCCCCCCAGGCGGTGTGGGCCTTCAGTGAGCACCTTGGCTCCAATGAACCCTGACATGCCAGCAGGGTGGAGAAGGGGGGATGGTGCTGCCTTCATTTTCACCTCAGTGGTCTCCTGGTTTCCTGGTCTGACAGCACCTCCCAGCCCTTGCTTCTGCAGTACCCAGCTTTCTCTCTGGATTTCTATCTCTGCAGTGTGGTGTGTTCTCGTTCTCTCTCTCTCTCTCTCTCTCTCTCTCTCTCTCTCTCTCTCTCTCTCTCTCTCTCTCTCTCCTTTCTCATTTCTCTGTGGTCTCTCCCGGGTCTCGCTGAGGGGCAGAGTCGGGGACTGAATATCTGGTCTCTGAGCAGTGCCTTTGCTCATCTGTCTTTGTCCATACATCCAAGAACAGTTGTGTGTGCAGTGCCTGGCATCCCTCCCAGCATCTCCATCTCCTACTCAGGTACTCTGCGTGTTCTGCCGCCTCCACAGACATCCCCCCAACTTTCCCAGCCCTCCTTCCTGTATGTAACCCTTGAGATGCTGCTAAAAGCTACCCTCACTCATTCCCCCACCTTGTCTACAGTGGGGTCAGCGGCTCCAGGTACAAACTGGAAAGCCCTGGCTAGTCGCTTTCCATCAGCTGTGCCCCTCCCCTGCCTCAGCTTTGGAGACCAGGGTGTTCCGAGAAAGGAGGGTAAAGGGCCCCCCTGGGGGCTTTCATGGCCCACCCCCACGGTCCCGTGTCCTTACCCTGAATCCAGGGGCAGCTCAGCAGAATTAGGAGCAGCAGCTGGGGAGGCGGTTGATGCTGGGCCTTGGGAGTCCCCATGGCGACTCACACTGATTTCTCGTCTCTGCGCCTCTCTTAAATAATCTAGCTGTCACCTTTCTTCTGTCTCTATCTTCCCCTTTATTATTTTTCTTCCTGGCAGTTAGCAAGGAAGACAATTTCTCTACCCCTTGGGATGGAGGGGCAGAATTGGGCTGGGGGGTCGCCTGGAGCCCAACCCTCTTTGCCCAATCTCCTCTGTTCTCTGCTCCGGGATCTGAGGGAGAGGGGGCGCGGCTCCGGCTGCAGGGGGTGGAGCCGAGAGGGCCGAAGGACCGGGCCTCCTGGGTTACCCTCCTGGTCGGGCGCCTAGGTCCACCAGGCTGGCTGGATCCCAAGGTGTGATCCAGCTGGGGAAAAGCAAGACAGCTTGTGAGGGGCCGGGCCTGGGGTGGGGTCGGGGATCTACTGGGCTCTAGAGGGGCTTGGCGGGGAGCAGAGGGGGCTGCGGAACCTAGAGAGCCGAAGCTCGGGCACTAGAGCTGCGGAGGGAGAAGCTGAGAAAGGTGTCGAGTCCACGTCAGATCCTGGGGACGGGCGAAGGGAGGGGCCTGAGATTTATTGGGGGGCGGGAGGGAGGAGGAAGTGCAGATGGAGGAAGGAGGGACCATATGAGCCAGGACCGTAATCCTCACTCCCGCGGCCCCTAAGGGAGGCAAGGCAAACTCTCTGGCTCCAGCAGTAATTACGGACCCCTCTCCCTGTTACAGCAACATCTGGACTCTGAATCTCCTCTTCCCAGGCTGCCGAGGCTCTCAATATGCCCCAACCCTTATCCAGACCCTCACCCCATGGACTTCCCCTTCCTTTCTACAGAAGCTCCTGTGCAATGGCCTTCCCCGCCCTCCTCCGGGAGAATGGCAAGTTTCCACACTTGTGAGAAGCCCAAGGGGTAACCAGGCTGGCTTTTGGAGAGGAGACACCCTTCATCTTACCAGACAACATACAACCTGAGCCCGGCCAGCCGGCAGAGGCTTTAACTTTTTTATTTCTGGCCTCTCACACAACGCCTCCGACGCGTTTGTTCAGCACCACCAGCGCGCGGACAGCTCTCCCGGCCGCGCCTGAGCGGGCCCCGCCCCCAGCGCCGTGGGCGATTGGCTGAAGCCGCCTTCACTGTCAATCAGGCTGCCCCCTGGGGCTGGCTCCGGGGGAAGCGAAAGGGGAGGCGGAGTCACAGGCAGATGGGTCCAGGGTTCTGCAGACCCAAGGACAGGCCACAGCGTCCCCGTCCGCAGTCCGCCCCACCCCTTGGTTTGTCCCGCCCCTACTTTACGCATTGCGGGGTGGCTGGAGGTTGGCAGCTTGCTCCTGGCGCCGCACGTGGCGCCCTTTCGGGGTCCGGGAAGAGGGAAATCCGGCGACGACTCCCCTTCCCCCTCCCCCGTGGCTGAGTTGCCGCTGCCACTGGGCAGGGGCTGCGGTAACTAAGCTGAGCAGACTGCTGTAGGGAGGAATGACGTCAGGATGTGTGAGAGCCAAGGAAGGAGCGAGTAGGGGAGAAAGAGCGAGAGAGAGCGAGAGCGAGAGGGAGAACCCGCCGGCCGGGTGGAATGAGATTAGAGGGCCGGAGGAGAGAGAGGGGGAGAGAGGAGAGAAGCCGCTGCGGAGGACGACTGGTGGCAGGTTCCGGTCCCCGGGGCTGCGGGTCCAGCTGGGGTAGGAACTGCTGTCCAGGGAGGCTAGAAGGAAAGGGGCGGAGGGTGGGGGTGGTGGGAGGAGAGAAGAAAGGAGAGGGGGAGACGGAAGGTGGGGAAAGGAGAGGCGGAGGGTGAGAGAGGAAAGTGCCGGAAGGAGAAAGGAGAGGTAAGAGAGTGGGGGGAGAGGCAGAAGAAAGGAAAGGGAGAAGAGGGTTAAAGGTACATGAGGGAGGAGAGAAAGAGGGAGATACAAGGTGGAGAGAAGACTTCAGAAGGAGGGAGAACAGAGTGGAAATGTGGAAGGGAAACAGCCCCGGGGGGAACCAGGGAGTAGCCATGGAGGAAGAACTGGGGGGACAGGGGAACTGGGGTCTGGAAGATGCCCCAGGCCTCTTGGCCATGGCCTCCCTGCCCATCATGCCCACATGGCCTTTGCCCCTGGTCTCCTCAGCCTTCACCCTGCTGCTCGGAGCCCTCACTTCCCTCTTCCTCTGGTACTGCTACTACTTAGGCTCCCAGGATCTGCAGGCCCTGGCGGCTGGGAGTCGGGCTGGGGGTGTCAGTGGTGGGCCTGGGGGATGCTCTGAGGTCGGCAGGCCAAGCCCAGGGAGCTCTGGGGAGGCTGGGAAAGGACCTAGGACAGAAGGACTAGTGAGCCGCCGCCTTCGGGCCTACGCCAGGCGCTACTCCTGGGCAGGGATGGGTAGGGTGAGGCGGGCAGCTCAGGGTGGCCTAGGCCCTGGAGGAGGGCCAGGGGTCCTGGGCATTCAGCGCCCAGGCCTGCTTTTCCTGCCAAACTTGCCCTCTGTGCCCTTCGTGCCGCGGGATGCCCAGCGACATGATGTGGAGCTTCTGGAAAGCAGCTTCCCTGCTATTTTGCGGGACTTTGGGGCTGTGAGCTGGGATTTCTCAGGAACTACCCCTCTGCCTCGGGGCTGGTCCCCACCACTGGCTCCAGGGTGCTACCAGCTCCTGCTGTACCAAGCAGGCCGGTGCCAGCCCAACAACTGCCGCCGGTGCCCTGGGGCCTATCGGGCACTGAGGGGACTGCGGAGCTTCATGAGTGCCAACTCCTTCGGCAACGCTGGCTTTTCTGTCCTTCTTCCGGGGGCCCGGCTTGAAGGCCGCTGTGGACCCACCAATGCCCGGGTCAGATGCCATCTGGGTAAGTAGATGATGCCTGCAGACAACCTCCTTGCCTCTCCTCTGCCACCAGAGCTTTGTACACTGTGTTCTGATCATGCCTCTTCTCAGAATCTTCCACTACAACTGTTGCCCACAGCAGTGGCATTTCCCGAGCTTCAGTTACCTGCAAACTATCTTCATAAGCTTTGCCATAGTCACTTACCACCTGGACTGCGTTTCTTCATATGGACTCCCCCCACATTTTGTTTTACTTACTTAAAAGGAATTCTTATAGAACAATGATAATTAGTATTACTTGTCCTAAATAGAGAGTAATCATAAAAACAAATTTAAACTTCAAAAAAGGCTTTACAAATTTTGGCTAAATACTCTAGTCTGAGACACAAGCCTACACTCTCTTTACTTAGAAGGGAGCAATATTAGTAAGGTGTTAGTGTCATGGTAGCACCAAACTTGAGATGCTCTTTTTGATGTTTTAAAGATGGAGAAAATGGAAAGGAAAACAAGTTTCTGGTTATTTCATTCCATGATCTTATTGTGCTACCAGATGGATGTACCCTTGCCTCAGGATCAAGTCTAGATCCTTTCTCTCCTCACCTCCCATCTGTTCCCTTCCTTGCCTTTTCTCCCACCATGCTTTTAAAATAAAGGCCTTCTGGCTAATCCTGGCAGACACCACATTTATGCTATACCCTTAACCTAAAATGTCTTTACCTTTATCATTTTATCACCTCCTGGAAAACTCGTACTTAGTCTTTAGCACTCATATTTCCAAGTGTCACACCTCCTCTGGGATGTCTTCTTATTCCTCATCATTTCAAGTGGCTGCTCAGTTTTCTCACAGTACTCTGCTGTGTGGTCCCTGGGCAAGGATGAAGTCATTAGTTTCATATCTCGCAGGGAGGGAAGGCCCAGCACACAATAGGTTCTTGAGTTAAATTGTCAGAAGCCTAGGAGGAGATGCCACTTCCTCCAGGAAGCCTTCCCTTTTCTCTAAAACAGAATAGATTGTGCTTTGCACTGCATTTCCCTTACCTCCCAGTACTTCTTTCAGCCAGTATCTATAATAATAAAAGGGTAATATGCTAATGAGACCAGACGTCTTCCTGACATCGTTCCTGACGAAACCGGGGCCTGAGGGAAGTCAGCCGGGTCCCGGGTGCCTGCGGGCGGCCCAAGGGAAGCAACCAGGGTCCCGGGTGCCGGAGGAAGGCAGGCCTGTTCTAGCACACATTTTCGTGCATCGGGCCTCTAGTTGTTTTATAATGATATTCCAGTCACCTTCCAGAGAGCAAGAGGAACCGCCACAGAACCTGGTGCTTAGGACCCTCAGTCTGCTTTTTGTGAATGGGATGGGCGCCTTCCATACAGGCTGGAATGCTGGATGCCTGGGTCTCTTCCCACAGGTCTGAAGATCCCCCTTGGCTGTGAGCTGGTGGTTGGGGGTGAGCCCCAGTGCTGGGCTGAGGGACACTGTCTACTGGTGGATGACTCCTTCCTGCACACAGTGGCTCATAATGGTAATGGGGTCCCATTCTGCTAGAAGGGATGAGGGACTAAGAGTGGAGGGGAATAGATTAGAGGCTGCAGACTCAGGCCCACTGGCTTGCTGTTCCAGTGCCACCATTTTCTAGTTGCATAACCTTGAACAAGTCATAATTTCCAATCACCTGTGAAATGAGGAAACTGCTTTGTTGGTCAGGTGGCTGAAGGATTAAATAATGTAGGTGCAAAGCGGTTAACAGCACAAGACCCTGGGCCTGGATTGGAGTTCCTGTGCTCCTCTGGCACCTACATGGTTAGATGCTACCAAGTAGGTGGCAACACCTTAACTACACGTATGTTGTCAGGCCTAAGGGCCTCCTCCACCCTTGTCAAGGGGAGTGCTAACCTTCTCTCTTTTAATACAAGCTCCTTACTAGCTCCTTGAACTTGGGCAAGTTATTTAACCTCCTTGTGCCTGTTACTTTGTATAAAATAGGAATAATTATGGAACTATCTCAGAGTTTGTTTTGATGATTAAGAGTTAATGCACATAATGAACAGTGCCTGGCATTTACTTACAAAGTGTTTGCTTTTTTGGTTACTTGGTGAGTGCTCTGGCATATAAGTGCTTAATGTCAGCTACTCTCCTGCCTCCATTCCCATGTACCCTAGGCTCCCCTGAAGATGGACCTCGAGTGGTCTTCATCGTGGACCTTTGGCATCCCAACGTGGCTGGAGCTGAGCGCCAGGCCCTCGACTTTGTCTTTGCACCAGACCCTTGAAGGAAGGTGTTGCCTTCAGACATCTGGGCTGGAGATATGCTGCACTCAGGGGTGGTTGCATGGTTGCCAGGACCTCCTCTCCAATGCAGGAGGCGGGGTGGGGCTGAGGGTGGGAACTTGCTAGTGAAACATCGAAATACAGATCTTAAATTCTCTTTTAACTCCTGACTACTTTCTTCCCAGCTACCAGCCCCACGGCAGGGGTGCATGTCTTCCCATCCAGCTAGCTAGGTACCCCCTTAACACAAGCCATCACCCTGGCCATCATCCTGGGAGTTAGCACCAGATCCTCAATTCAACTTTATTTCAATAATTTAATAGAAAATTAAAATAATAAATAATATGAAACAGATTGAGAAGACAGCTGAGTTGGTGCAGGCCCAGGCCAGCCTAATACAAACTTAAAGAGGTAGGGAGAATGGAAAGGGAAAGAGGGGGCAAACTACCCTGCACAATGGTTGGGAGGCAGCTCAGAATGTGGAGGGTGTTATTAAGGGCTGGCTTGACACTTTGGCATGTACAATGCACTAAAAAAAGAGAACTCTAAATCATTTTAAACCAGCTGGTAAGGGAAAATAGCAGGGCCAGAGTGGTAATGAGGGAATGAATGTAGGCCTTCTGAAGGGCTCTGACTGAGGGAAGGGGCTGGAATGTACCATGTCATTAGCAATAAAGTGAGAATGAATGGAAAAGGGCCAAAGTGAAAGTACCATGCAAAAAAAGGACACAAGGGAGACCCACGACTTGGCCAGCAAAGCCGGGGCAAAGGTATGGGAAGGGGAGGAAAAGAAAGAGGGACTGGGTCCCAGTGGCAGAAGAAAAACAGGGAGAAAGGTCAAGATCAGTCCTTGAAGACAATCTGTTGGCCATGAGGACGCTCGTCATGGGTGATGTGGCGCCGGACATGGATCCTGCGGACACGATGCTCTCGGTTCTCCTCATCCTCCCCTCGGGCCATCCCACCACCTCCAGCTACACCCCCTGTGGCCTCCAGGAGGGCTGGGTCTGGGCCCCGGGGAGTCTCGTAGATCAGGATGTTCAGGGTCTCCTCAAAGATCCGGGCCTCTGGGAATTCCACCTGCAAAAGGCCAGCAACCCCCAGCTCCCATCCTCTGGTCCAGCCACACAGCAACCCCTCTCCCCCAGCTGCTCCTGCACTGGCACACCTCCTAGTCTTTGCAATCACAGGTTCTTTGGCCTGGACTGTCCTCTCTGCAACTTCTTAACTCAGCAAAGTCACACTTATACTTCAAGGTCCAGCTCTGAAGTCAGGCAGTTATTTATTTTCTCTCCTTTGCTACTAAGTCTTTTGGTATATTCTTTCCTTAGACAAATCTTACTGAATAAGTGCACTGTACCAGGTGTTGTTCTAGACATTGGGAACATAGCAATGAACAAAACAAAGTTCCTATCCACAGGAAGTTTACATTCTAGGGGGAGGACACAGACATACATTTAATAAAATATAAACTGTCAGATGATCACAAATGTAATGGGGGGGGAACTATAGGAGGAAAGGGGGTGGGGATAATCATGGCCAGGAATGTTCTCAGAGGGTATTCAGAGAAGGCCTCACTGAGAAGATGACACCTGACCAATGGACAAAGGAGAAGAGGGAGAGAGCCAGGTGGGCAACTAGAGGAAGAGCAGTCTGGGAAGAGGCAACAGTAAGTGTAAAAGCTCTGGCACAGGAGTGGGTTTGGTGGATGATTTGAACATCAGCAGCAAGGCCAATGCACCGGCACAGGGTGATGAAGTAGAAAGGGACGAAACAAAGAGGTGACTGGGGTTCCCCTTGTGTGTCTTGGAGGAATATAACTAACATAACTCTTAACAAACTACCTTCTAATTATTGGTTTATCTTGTTTTCCCAATAACAGAGGAAGCTTCTTAGAGCTGGGCCATTCATTCACGCATCAATACGTGTTTCCTAGCTTCCACTATGAGAGACTCTTCTATGAGCCCCACTAGTGCTAGAGAAGTTGGAAGAAAAAAAAGATACAGCCCTACTCTCAAGGAGCTAACACCTTACTACTGACACCCCTCAGCATCCCCAGCTTTATTTAGCTAAGGAAGAAGAATGACCAACTTTGTCTGCGACTGTCAGTGTGAACGTTCATGAGTGAAGGTGTCTCAAATAAAGTGATGCTTAACTTGGGTCTTAGAGATTAAGTACAAGTTCATCAGGCAGACAGGGATGAGGAAAAATAATCCCAAGAAAAAGGAATAATGTAACCCTGGCCGGTAGCTCAGTGGTTAGAGCGCCAGCTGAGCCCTGAAAGGGTAGTGGGTTCAATTCCTGGTCAAGGGCATGTATCTGGGTTGCAGGTTTGATCCCCAGCCCCGGTTGGGGCACGTGCAGGAGGAAACCAATCAATGTCTCTCTCTCACGTTGATGTTTCTTCCCCTCCCCCTTTCCACTCTGTCTAAAAGTCAATGGAAAAAATATCCTAGGGTGAGGATTAACAACAACAAAAAGGAATAATGTGCACAAAGTTGGGGAGGTGTGAAATAGCATTTGATACATAGAGACTTTCAAGATCCCGCCGAAACCGGTTTGGCTCAGTGGATAGAGCGTCGGCCTGCGGACTGAAAGGTCCCAGGTTTGATTCCGGTCAAGGGCATGTACCAGGGTTGCGGGCACATCCCCAGTAGGAGATGTGCAGGAGGCAGCTGGTCGATGTTTCTCTCTCATCGATGTTTCTAACTCTCTATCTCTCTCCTTTCCTCTCTGTAAAAAATCAATAAAATATATTTAAAAAAAAAAAAAAAAGATTCTGGTATCTGAGGCACATCCCTCATGAAGGTCAGAAGAGACCAGGCTGATAAGACTGTCAGAGGCAAGATGGTATGACATCATGATTTACACAGTTAAGACCCCGGAACTTGGATCCTGACTCTCAGTGATAGATTTCCCCCTGCCTGATCTGCTCAGCTGCCTTTGTCCAGGGTCCTGGTCCTGCCAACCACCATAGCCCTCCCTGACCAGGCCCTGAACCCCTTCTGACCTTGGTCTGCTTCTTCTCCGTGGCATAGACAATGGAGGTGCAGCACACCTCGGCGATTTTGCGGCCCTGCCCGTAGAAAGACCAGCAGCAGATCTCGTCCCCCAGTACATCCTTGAGGAAGAGCAGCCGCCCATGGAAGCGCAGGGCCAGTTTGTCAAACAGCTCGATGTTCTTAAGTAGGTTGTCATCTGAAGTGCTGAAGACCAGGGGCCAGGAGGCCTCAGCACAAGTGGCTTCCCACCCTCTGTTCCCCCCAGCATAGGGCCCAGACACCCAGCACTCTGGTCCTGCCCAGGGGTTTGGTGCCCAGCAGGGACCTTCCTCCACCCCTGGGGCCAGGCCACACAGACCTCTGCAAGGAAACAGCATTTGCTGAGCAAATCCCAGCACAGTAGAGTGGCTACCTGTGCAGTCTCTGGAGTCAGGCTGCACCACCTGGCATCCTAGCTCCACCACTTTTTAACTGGGTGAAACTAGGCAAATTACTTCACCTCTCAGTGCCTCAATTTCCTTAGCTGCAAACGAGATCACAACAATACCTCCTTCAAACAACTGTGAGGATTATGTATTAATATATGTAAAGCACTTAGAATAATGCCTGTTACAACATAAGCACTTAGTAAATGCTAGTCATTATCATCAAATCCTCACCAAAACCCGTTTGCTGATAAAACTAAAGCTCAGAAGTGAAAATGACCTGTCCAAGGTACCCAGTGAGCAAGTGGCAGAGCTGGAATTCCCATTCAGCAGGCACTCCTTTCATCCCTCCCTGTGGCCATAGCCCTCCCCTTGGGCCAGGAGCAGGGCTGTCTTGAGCCCAGGGTTCACCCAGGGCGCCTCCCTAGCCCCTGGCAGTCACCTGGTGTAGGAGTACTTGTTGTTACTGCGGTTGTGCAGGAGCTTCACCACGGGCTGTTGGGGGAGAGAGGATGGAGAAGGGTGGGGCTCAGGCTGCAGGGAGAGGCCCCCAACCTCCACCCTAAGGACTCAGGGCCTCACCTTGGAGGTGCTGGCCAGGAGCTGCTGCTCCTCCTGGGGAGATGTCACCATGGGGACGAGGCACAGCTGGGACAGGGTCTCCCTTTTTTGCTGGAGAAGAAGCGGAAGGTGGTTAACAGCACAACGAAAGGTCACTCACCCACTTAAAAGTCTTCAAAAGCTGCTTGCCACCTTTGGGGGAAAATCCAGACTCCTTAGTTGTCCACAAGAGCCTGCAGCATCTGGCATCTCTGATCTTGTCCCTACCTCTCTCCCCGGCTTGCTGGGCGTCAATCCCACATCCGGTTTGTGCCCACCTAACCCTTTGCTGTTCCCACTACCAGAAATGTGCTGGGCTGCATATCTGGCACTTCGGCCAAACGGGTCATGCTGTGCTGTCTGTTCCTAAAACATACAGATAGGAAGGTACTGACATCAGGCCAGGCCTTGAGATATGGTCTCATGGCCTCTTCCCAGCACGCAGGCCGTCTTTCTCAGGAGGCCCGGAAGTCTCATTCCAAATTTGGGAGACAAAAGACTGGGAAAAGTATAAATAAAGAGAGTGTCCTCTATATTGGGGGGGGCCCAGAATTTGAAAGACACCTTTTCTCTGGGCCTCCACAAAATTTAATAATAAAATGTAACTCCTGTAGTCGGCACTGCAGTTCAGCCTTTGCTTCGGCGGAGTGCTGGGACTGTGGTCAGCTGGCCAGCTTAATAAAGGCTCTTAAATTTAAATTCTGAGTCGGTGGTCTATCTTGCTGAGCCAACCCATAACAGAGACACTTTGCACTAAGTTTCTGGCTCCTCCACATCATTCAGATCGCAACTCAAGCAGTGCCCCTCAGGGTGCTGGTCCTCCTCCCTAAGCTCCCTGGCTACAGCAGCCTCCTCTACTTCCTCTTCACAGTATCAGTTCACATTCTTCACAGCACTCAGTTCCTCACATTTTCTCAGTTTTTAGTCTATTTGCTAAGGTCTGTCTCTTCCCATGTAGGTGGTAAGTGCATAGTGTACAATAGATGCTCAGTAATACATCTATTACTCCTGTATAACAAATTAATGAGTCTGGCTGGGTGAGAGGCTGAAGGAAGAATCAGAACCAGACACACAGGCTTCTTTCCTTTTCTGTCTTCTAGAATCGTCATGCCAAAGCTCCTCTCACCTCTCCCGACCTATAAACTAGATGTGCAATTCTAACACAAATTCAAAAAAAAAATTTTTTTGAGACACCCATAAAGCTTTTTCTAAAATTAATATGGAGTAAAAGTCTAGCCCTAACCGGTTTGGCTCAGTGGATAGAGCGTCAGCCTGCGGACTCAAGGGTCCCAGGTTTGAATCTGGTCAAGGGCATGTACCTTGGTTGCAGGCACATCCCCAGTAGGGGGTGTGCAGGAGGCAGCTGATCGATGTTTCTCTCTCATCAATGTTTCTAACTCTCCCTCTCCCTTCCTCTCTGTAAAAAATCAATAAAATATATATATATCAAAAAATAACTGTTTTAAAAAAAAGTCTACTATTATTTAGGTCAATTTAAAAAAGAGCCAGATATTAAAATATCCCACAAAGCCATAATAATGAAAACAGTGTTGTTTTGGTGCAGAAACAAACAATGGTGCACAGTAGAGAGACTGGAAACAGACGAATGTATATATGAGAACTGATATTTACAAAGACAGCACCACAAATCAATGGGGAAGCCCTAACCGGTTTGGCTCCGTGGATAGAGCGTCGGCCTGCGAACTGAAAGGTCCCAGGTTTGATTCTGGTTAAGGGCACATGCCCGGGTTGTGGGCTTGATCCCCAGTCAGGGACTTGCAGGAGGCAGCCGATCCATGATTCTCTCTCATCATGGATGTTTCTATGTCTCTTTCCCTCTTCCTTCCTCTCTGAAATCAATAAAAATATATCTTTAAAAAATCAATGGGGAAAGTATGGAGTGTGTATTGATTATTGCTGTGTAGCAAACTGTTCCAAAACTTAACAGTTTAAATCAACAATCAACATTTCTCAATTTCTGTGGTTCAGGAATTCAGTTCAGCTGGGTGGTCCTGGCATGGGTCTCTCATGAGGTTGCAGTCAAGTCAGCTGGGGCTGCAGTAATCTGAAGGCATGGCGGAGTCTGAAGGATCTGTTTCTGAGAAAGCTTGTTCATATGGCTGTCAAGTTCATGCTGGTTATTGGCTGGAAATATCTGATCCCTGTCCCTTGGACTTCTCCAGAGTTGCTCGAGTGCCCTTATAACATGGCAGATGGCTTCTCCAAAGCAAGTAATTCCAGAGGGAGCAAGGTGGAGGCCTAAATGTTTTTTATGACCTAGTTTTGTCAGACCTACTCAGTGTGGAAGGAAACTACACAAGAGAATGAATTCTGAAAATAAGGTCATTGGGGACTGCCATAGAGGCCGGCTCCCATTGATTCAAATCCCTCCCATATGCAAAACACATCTACGGCTTCCAATGATCCCCCAAAGTCTCATCTCATTACAGCATCAGCTTGAAGTACAGAATCTTGTCATCTAAATCAGGTCCAGGTGGGGATGAGGCGCCTTGGATGAGTTCCTTAACTATAGCTCCTGAAGTACATTTGCTCTTGATCTGAAGGCCTGTGAAGTTGTCTCTCCCAAACACCCAATACACAAGGTGGGACCGACATACTAGTGAGGATACAAACTAGGGAGCTCTTGTTCAAAAGGGCGGGACAGGGGACAGGAGGCACCCAGAAGGCACTGCTTCATGAAAATTCTTAATCCAGCTGGACAAATGTTGGGAGCTCTCTGATGCTTACTCTTACCCCAAAATGATTCTCTGTGGCTTTGGTTCTGCCCCAAGTCAGCCTTCCTTTTCCATGAAAGACAGTCCATGCTTGCAGCTCCAGTTTCCTTAGTCGGTTCCTGCCTGCAGAATTTTGGGGTTCTAAAGGCCTGTTCTCCTCTTGCACTAGCGCTGTGCCTTTTAGTGTTTTTTCCAAAAGAATTTTCTTAAAAATTTATTGGATATCTTATGTCTTGGGGTTCACTTCACTAGGCAAAAGCCACATACACAAATCTCTGTGAAATAAGCTCTTCTCTACTTTGGGCTTGTGCCGAGACTGCCGAGGGGCACCTTTAAGTTTCTTAGATGCACTATTATTTGATTGAATGATTCTCTGAGATATCTTCTTGGATATTTTTGAGATTTTAAAATTGCATCCACAGCTTCCTCTTTAGACCAAGTTTTACTGAAAATACCCTGTATTTGCTCTAGGCCTACAAGCCATTTTTAAATAAATAAATAAATAAATATTGATTTCAGAAAGGAAGGGAGAGGGAGAGACAGAAACATCATTGATCAGCTGCCTTCTGCATGCCCCCTCCTGGGGATTGAGCCCACAACCCTGGCATGTGCCCTTGACTGGAATCAAACCTGAGACCCTTCAGTCCACAGGCCGACGCTCTATCCACTGAGCCAAACCGGCTAGGGCAAGCCATTCGTTAATTTCAACATCATTTGTTATCTGGAAAAGCTGGGAATTTTCAAACTCTAATTCCTGGCTCCATTTTGTTCAACTGTTTTTCTTTTAGCTTACCCTCTCCTCTTTTATTTTACTGTAAGCAACAAGAAACATTGTGGCAACTTCAACAGTCTGGAAGTCTCTTTAGCTAGGTCACCCAGTTCACCAGGAGACAGTGTTGCTAAACTTCTGCCACTACGGAACAAGGATCGCCTTTGCACCAGTTTCCAATAACATTTTCCTCACTGCAGCCTCCTTAAAGGTCATCAGGCTCCTATAAACGAACTCTTTAAAACTATTTAGGCTTTTATTAACTCTTCAAAGTCATTCCAGCTTCTGCCCACTTCCCAGGTCTAAAGCCATGCCCACATTTAAAGTTTTTGTTATGGCCGAATCCCACTCCAGATATCAAAATGTTATCTATTGCTGGGCAACAAATTACTACAAACTTATTGGCTTAAAACAAATAAACATTTATTATCTCACAGTTTCTGGAGGTTGGGAACTGAGATTGGCTTAGCTAGGTGGTCCTGGACCATGGTCTTTTATGAAGCTGGAGTCCAGATGTTGGCCAGGGCTGTAGTGATCTGAAGACCTGAATAGGCCTCCAGGATCCGCTTCTGAGATAGTTCACCCATATGAGTGGGAGTTTGTGCTGACTGCTGGCAGGAGGCTTCAGTTCCTCACCAAGCCAGGGCTGCTTGAGGATCCTCACATGGCAGCTGGCTTCCCTCAGAATGAGTGATCCGAGAGAAGGGCAGAAACAGCAATGACCTAGCTTTAAGTCACACACTATCATTTCTGCAATATCCTATTGGTTACAGAGGTCAGCCCTATTCAGTGTGGGGGGGATTAAACATGAGCCAGAATAAGCAGGAGGCAAGAATTTTGGACAATTCTGGTGGCCATTTTTGTTTAATTTTTTTTTATTGATTTCAGAAAGGAAGGGAGAGGGAGAGAGTGATAGAAATATCAATAATGAGAGAGAATCATTAATCAGCTGCCTCCTGCATGCCCCCTACTGGTGATCAAGCCCACAACCCAGTCATGTGCCCTGACAGGGAATTGAACCGTGACCTCCTGGTTCATAAGTCCATGCTCAACCACTGAGCCAAGCCAGCTGAGCTTGGTGGTCATTTTGGACACTGGCTAGCACAGATTGTTTAATAAATGGCATTGGGAAAACTAGTTCACTGTAAGGAGGACAAAAAAAGAGTTAAATCCCTTTGTAATTCATATTTACAACAGATTTAAACAACATTTAGATTAAAAGATCCATATATAAAAGATAAAAATATAAAGTTATTTCAAAAATGCAGAATGGAAACAACTTCTTAAACAAGATCCCAAAGGATACACCTTTAGGGGGAAAAAAAGGGAATTTGACTAAATTAAATTCAGAATTTCTCTAGTTGACAATGGAAACCTTACAAATAACCACACTTAATAATGTTGATGGTATGATGGAATTATAATTATTCTACAATCCCAATGAAATTATTGACTCAGGTAAGGGTCATCAATTGGTGTGTGGTTGATAGGTAATTGCCATTCATTAGTGCCAAAATAACATCATACAGATTACTTTTTAGTTGGCAACAAGGGAATGTAACTACAATGGAAGGATCACACCAACATCACCTGAATCAAGGGGCCAATTCTGAGCATCACTAATGACGAGCCACATTAGCAATATTATGGATCTTTCAATACAAACAATGTAAAAAATGTAAAATTACCTAAAATGTATTCTAACCAAAATGTTTAATATCAAGCCTTTATATCCATCATGTAGTTTATAGAAAACTCAGAATGGGTTGGGTTACAAACCAAATAATACCACAAGTAAACAACTAGGTAAATTTGGAAATTGGGTCATTATGCAACTGGTGGTCTCTTTAACAAGTCAGCATCATGTGAAAAAAGGGACTGAGTTGGGAGAACCTTGAAGAACATAATAACCAGACACGGTGCAAGGATCTAGACTGGGTCCTTGTTTAGATGAACCAGCTATAAAAGACATTTCTAGAATGTGTGTGTGCCCTGGATATTCGATAAGATAAAATTTTATTGACATGGAAAGATGGCAATTATTAACAAACAAAGCAGATTACAAACAGCACATACAGTGTGACTGTATTTTCACACACACACACACACACACACCTGGAAGGACATTTGATATTTTCGTATTTTTAATTATCTGTGTTTTCTAAATTTCTATAACATACACATACTGCTTTAAAAATAATAAATGGTTATTTACAATAAAAAATCAAGTATTTCCATTCAACAATAGCTGCTATAGGCAAGTGACATTCTAGGAGAAAATACTGGTAACATCTAAAACTGACTAGAAATTATTATCAGAAACAAACTTCTTCAGCTGGGGTTCTTCTCATGAATTTGAAAACCTAGCAAATAATCTGAGTAACTATTTTCTGAACTTTCCCAAGGAGGGTAGGTAAGTAGTACCAGTCTTAGGAGATACATAGAAGAAAGGTAAATTTATTATGCATAATACATGCCTTAGGGAAATAGGCCTTAATTCTCCCTAGGAACTAAGCTAAATTATGCAAGGATCTCCTGTAAAGCAACAAGAAAAATATATATTTTTAAATGTTTTCAAATGTTTTTATTGATTTTTAGAGAGGGAGTGTTATAGAGAGATAGAAACATCATCGATCAGCTGCCTCCTGCATGCCCCCTACTGGGAATTGAGCCACAATGGGGGCATGTGCCCTGACCAGGAATTGAACTGTGACCTCTTGGTTCATGTGATGCTCAACCACTAAGCCACATGGCCGGCCAAGAAAAAGATTTTTTAAAAATGCAGTAGAAAATTTAGTAAAGAATATGAATAGGCAGCTCAGTTGGTTGAGCACTGTCCCATACACCAAAAGGTCAAGGGTTTGATTCCCAGTCAGGCACATACCTAGGTTGCAGGTTCCATCCCACTTGGGGCAGGCTGGGGCTAGTATCGGAAGCAACTGATTGATATTTCTCTCTCCCTTCTTTGCTCTAAAAATCAATAAACACATGGAAAAATAACAAGAGTATGAACAGAAGGGGAAACCAAAAAAGCTAGTATATAAAAAGATCTCATTAGTAATGAGAGGAATGCAAATTAAAATGAGATCACTCTATATGAATCAGATTGGCAAATTAGAACACTGGATCATGCTATGTGCTGTCAAGGATATGCAGAAACAAGATCCCTTACGCACTGCTGGACAAGAGTATAAAGTGCTACAGCCATTCGGGAGAGTAATCTGATGATATTGATGAAATCTGTTTGTATGTGTCCCATGACCCAGCAATTCCACCCCAGCTACAATCATGAGAAACGCTGGCCCAGGCCCCACAAGGGCACATGTATGAAGATGTTCACGGTGGCACCATTTGTGGGGGCAGAAAGTGGGGAGTCCCTCTAGGTCTCTAACCTCGGGGAAATGCATAAATAAAATATGGTGAGTGCATACCATAGATTCCTGTGCAATAGTTAGAAGCAAAGAACTAAATGTACATGGAGCAGCATGACTAAAACTTGAAAAAAGTACTGAATTAAGAAACAAAACACACGATCCATAACTCAATGCCATTTGTAGAAACGTATATGCATACAAAACAATGCTTTAGCTTTTCAAGGGAACAAACATAATTCAAGCATATGGAGGAGTACCTATGGGGGAAAGGGAAGTGGGAAGGGGTTTGGAAATAAAGGGAAAAAAATAAAAAGAGAAAAGATTTGCATAGACCAATGATGATTAAGTGCCACGCACTGAGGAGCATTCTGTTCAGAAGTCTTAAAAACAAAAACAAAAATCTCCAAACAAACAAGCAAACACTAGCCAAGTGGGGTGGGATGGGAACGGTCTCAGGGAAACCTGGAAGGGAGGTAGCTGGAGCAGAGAAAAAGCACTGTCCTTGGAAGCCAGATAACCTGGGGTAGAATGTGAGCTTTGCTGCTGACTGGCTCTTTGCCCTTGGATGCATCCCCAACATCGTCTTTAAAAAAAAAAAAAGTCAAACAGGGGTACAAGATGAACATACAAGCAGCAGAATCCCTCCTGACACACAGGAGTGATTATGTGGGGGTGGATAACATTAGATCAACATTAGCTTCAGGAGTGGGTGTGAGATGACATTAGACAAATGTAACACTATAGCTCAGAAATGCGCTTCCCAGATCATCCCATTCCAACTGCAAGTGGTTACTCATTAATGCAGCGGTTCTCAACCTGTGGGTTGCGACCCCTCTGGCAGTGGAACGACCCTTTCACAGGGGTCGCCTAAGACCATCCTGCATATCAGATATTTACATTACGATTCATAACAGTAGCAACATCACAGTTATGAAGTAGGAACGAAAATAATTTTATGGTTGGGTCACAACATGAGGAACTGTATTTAAAGGGCCAGAAGGTTGAGAACCACTGCATTAATGGGTCATGAAATAACTTTAATGGGTCTCAAAGAGCATTAAAGGAAAGAAAATAATATTTCAGAATGCATTTCCCTGAAAGTATCATTTTATAAAACTCTTATTTCAGTTATGAATATGAAATGCATTTTCTCTATGGGATGCAGTCACAAAGTTTGAAAAATATGGATACAGCCCAAAGAAATCCTATACTTTTGGATTCCAAGAATAAGTATTCCCCAAGGTAACAGACACTTGTTCATAGCTGCCACTTTTTAATATACAAAGGACATCAAAAAAGAAACCCTCGCCGAAACCGGTTTGGCTCAGTGGATAGAGCGTCGGCCTGCGGACTGAAAGGTCCCAGTTTCGATTCCGGTCAAGGGCATGTACCTGGGTTGCGGGCATATCCCTAGTAGGAGATGTGCAGGAGGCGGCTGATCGATCTTTCTCTCTCATCGATGTTTCTAACTCTCTATCTCTCTCCCTTCCTCTCTGTAAAAAATCAATAAAATATATTAAAAAAAAAAAAAAAAAAAGAAACCCTCGTAGTCTCCATTAATATTGTATCATAAGAGAAAGGATGTTTAACATTGTAAAAATAGGACAGAATAAAGGCTTTATGTAAAACTCACTACATTGTACTTATTTTTCTCACTTCCCTATCTTTTGGAACATGAGGACAGAATGCCAAGGTAGAAATTGTCTCACTCAAGGCCAGCCAGTCAGCTATAGTAGAGGTGACTCTTAACCCCTATGCCCTGGCTGTGCTTTCCAGTATCTTCTCCTCAGAACCCTGAGACCCACAGAAATGAAGCACAGCAGGCAGGGCTCTGGAACCCCCAAACCTTCTATCAAAAAAATTTTAAGCCCCTGGCCGTGGGCGAGGTGTTGCCTGCCAGGATAGAATCAGATCATGGAGGTTATTACATTCCGTTTAAGATTAAATTTTTTTTACTAGTGGCACAAGAGAGTTATTTATGATTTGATTTCTGGGTAAAGGGGAGAATAGATCGGGACTATTTTTGAGGATAATTCATCAGGTGGTAGTGTAACAGCTGGTTTGGCTGGGTAGAAACAGCAAGCAGAGAGAGCAATCATTTAACCATTGCAATAGTCTTGCATGAGATGTTGAGAGGGGCCCTGCGTAAAACAGCAGGGATGCAGAAGACAGCACCCCCAAATTTTCTGGGGTCATGGCTACTCAAAGCCAGGCCAGGGGCAGCCTCTCACAGTAGTATCCCATTATTTCCTCTCATTGTTTCTAATGCCCTTATATCTAACTACGTGAGCGGCTCTCCCAGGATCATGGGCATAGGAGTGGAACTCAGGAGGTGGGGGGAAGGACCCTCACCTGTAGTGCCAGCTGGCAGTCCTCAATCAGGCCCTGGACCAGGTAGTAGCGTGCTTCCCCTAGTAGCTCCCCCAGTTCTCTGGTACTTTCAGGCAGTGGCACAGACCCATCCCGAAGGTAGTTGAGGATTGTACCAAAGTGGCGGCCGCTCCGGTCAATCAGCACCCAGCCTGGTGGGATACAGAGAAGAGAAGGGATGGCTTTTCTGGGGGCTCTGGAGCTACTAAACTTTTATGAAAAAAGGATTCCAAAGCTACAAGTCTGAATTTTTCTCAAACCTCTGTGTTATCCACGAAAATACCATTAAAACATGTCCAGTGTTTCCATGTCCCCCCAATAATATATGTATGAATATATATGTATATATATGTGGTTGATTTCAGAGAAGAAGGGAGAGGGAGAGCTAGATAGAAACATCAATGATGAGAGAGAATCATTGATCGGCTGCCTCCTACACGCCGAGGACTGGGGATCGAACCCGCAATCCAGGTATGTGCCCTGACCAGGAATGGAACCCACAATCTTTTGTGGGAGAGGACGGCACTCCAGCCAACAGAGCCACCCGGCCAGGGCACATGCCTCTTTTTATTGGTCTGTTTGTTTACTGTTCTCCCCTGTCCCCAGAAAGAAGTAAACTCAGTAAGGCTCATCTCCTCAGATCCATTTACCCAAACAAAGTATCTACAGTGTGAACTGGCGCTTTACAAACACTTACTGAACGAGTAATTTCTTCCCCTTTAGACAGTTGAAGACTGAGCTCCACCCCCCAAATGTTTATTTTCCTGCTCTCACAATCTTTGTTAACCCCCTATCCCCACCCCCGCCCGAATCGCCCCTCCAAAACTGTAGGATTCCACTTGGGCCTCTGAGACCCAAACCTGAACGCAACACTCCAAGAAGGTAGGGTTCACCTGCCAGAGAGAACCCGCCACCCTCCGCTCTGGTGTCCCTGGCAAACCACACGCAGCCTCTCCTTCCACAGCCTGCACTTGCAGATGGCGTCCTAGAGTGCATTAGGGGCAACACAGAGACACAGACAGATCTCCCAACTCCGCGGGCTGGCTGTCAGCAGCGCTAAGGCAGAGAGGGGAGCGAACGGCTGGGCAGCCGGGGAAAACTGACCAAGGTTGCCGGACGGATGCTGCTGGCAGCAGGGCTGGCTCCCAAGGTGTCTGAGCTGGGGCGGTGAGGGTGGGAGAACTGGGAGAACTGGGAGTGGCAATGGAAACGCTGAAGTGACATGTTGAACCCCTTCCCACGGGGCCTGGCAGAGCTGCAGACGGGGTGGTTTCTAAGTGCAGGCTGTTGCTGGGGGTAAAGGCTGGGGGAGGAGGAAGGTTATGAACGAAAAGGGGGAGACAGATGGGATGTGGGGATGGAAAGACGTGAGTGAGCTGCTGGCGGGCAGTGAGCGGAGGGAAGGGACACGAAGGCCCTGGGCGACGAGACGAGGAGTGCGGGTCTCCCCGGAGGGTGGAGGGCAGCGCGAGCGGGGCGTGCGGTACCTCCGGCGTCGGTGAGTACCTCGGCGCGGCCGCTGAACATGGCCTTGAGCTTGGTGTCCTGCCCCGTGAGGGTGCGCAGCGTGGTGTAGTGCAGCGAGCCCCCCACGTTTAGCTTCACGTACTTGCTGTTCGGCGTCTGCGGCTGGAGCCCGGCGGCGGCGGCGGCGGCGCCAGGCTCGAGCCCCCAGGGCGTAGGGACTTCCAGGGACAGGGCCCCGGCCGCCGCCGGGCCCGAGGCCTCGGCCGACATGCCAGGTGGCGGCGGCCTGGGGCTCTCTCCGCGCCCTCCGGCCGCCCCCCAGGACCCCGGGTCCGACCCCTCCCGCCGGACAGCCCGGCCCGCACGCCCGCCCGCCGCCGCTCCTCGGAGACGCTGGCCCACAGCCCCGCGCGCCGGCACCTCCGGCAGCTGCGCAGGCGCGGCAACGTCGCGTCCCGACCTCGCGAGGCGGGGAGTGCGGAGCATGCGCAGTGGCCTCGGGCCGGGGCAGGGCCGCGGGCGGGGCGCGCCCCTCGTTACTATCCGGGACCAGGGCCCGGTGGCGCCTGGCCGCCTGCCGGGTGTGGAGAGCGACGTCCCGGTGCCTTGGTCGGGCGGGCGCTCTCAGAGCGACCCCCGAGCATGAAGGGGAAACTGAGGCCCCGGGGAGCAGGGTTCTGGGCAAGGTGTCCCGCCCGCCAGCCCCTCGCACTGGACAGAGCAGAGCTGCGAACAGACACCAAGGGGAGCGCGTGGAGAATGCTGTGAAAGTCCAGCTGAGTCCATTTAAAGATCAAATTGGCTTTATTCCACCACTCATGAGTCAGATGGCATCCCATCTAGCAAATAGAAAGGAGCTCCATAAACTACGGGAAAGAAAAGGTTTTTAAAGGCAGAAAGGGGGCAAAAGGGGGGACATTATTAGCAAAGAATATATTGCTTCAGGAAAGGTGGGCCTCCTAAGAGGGGTGTGTGCTTGGGGAGGCGGGGAGGGAGGGGGGTTATTATCTCGCTAGTGCTGACCAGCTCATCCATGTTGCCTGGTTAGAGATTGCATTCCTGGAAGATGTTGAGGTTGCAGTTGGGTTGGGTGTCAAGTCTTGGTTTGCTGATGTGGGGCTCAGCACAAGTGACTCCCCTTTTAGGCCTAATTGTTTAAACAGGGCTAAGGAAATGGCCTCCCAGGGGAGGTGGCAGTAGTGCTAGGGCATGCGGGGTGTGGGTAGGTAAGGTCATCACGGAGGGCCTCTCGGAGGAGGTGATACTGAGCTAACGCTGAGAATGGCCGGGGAGAGGTGTGAGGGCAGAGAGTTCCAGGCAGAGAAAAGGGCAATGCAAAGACCCGAAGGCAGGAACAGGCTTGGTGTATGTAAGGGGCTGAAAGGATGTCAGGGGTGGCTGGAGCAGCCGAGCAAAGGTCTTAGAATCCCAGCTAAATGTTGTGAGGTACCCGACCCTGAAAAAGAAATAAGATAGAAATCCATGGTTGACAAGAAAGTGTGGTGAGAAGTGTGATGTAACCATCCAGCTTAATGTGTCCCTGAGACCTGCTTTGCTTAATTCCTTCTGCCCAGAATTAGGACATTTTCTCTGGTTCCTGATCAATGACAACTGGTCTTTGGCCAAGTTCTGCAGATACAAGGTTGCGCAGCACCATCCTTATGGATCTTGTTCTAACTAAAACTGGGCCAAATACCTGCTCCCCTCACGATTCCTCATTTGTACCCTTATCCTTCTAACTGACACAATTTCACTTGAGACAATTTAGAATTGCAGTGCCATTTGGGGGAACTTTTCACAAGAATAAGATTGTTTATTCGAAAGGCACCTCAGAACAAAAGAGGAAGAAACCCTCATCAGGAGACTGTCTTGTTTGTCAAAAAGAGCGGTTACTTTGTTTAGCGTTGGCAGTGTTTCACTTCTGTACTTTGTATATTAGTAAATGCTAACTTTTTAATTGCATGGGTCTATTAAATTGTCAAACGCCTGAGTTGTTTTTAAAAGGAATGCCCCTCTTTGGGCGTGCATGTACTAGTATGTGTCAAGATCTGTTTTTCTACATTCATACTGTCTTTCCCACCTCGCCGAGGGATCATTGATTAGATTTTTAGAGTGGTAATTTCATGTTTCTCTAAAGTAGCTCCCTCTCAACTTTTTCTGTTGTCTATTTCTCTCTTTAGGAAAACTTTAAAGATGAACTATTAAAAACTATTCCATTGTATGTGTGTGCTCTAGGAATAACCAGTCCATTTAAACAGTTTAAAATGTCTTAAAGAATTGTTAAACTATATATGTTTTCTTTGTGGGCACTGAAAAGCGTGTTATGTAATGGGCTTCATTATTATAGTTACAAGATAAGAAAAGGCCTTAGTTCCAAGATAGAAGAAGAGTGTTTAGCATGACCCATGTCTTTAAATTTGCCGTGGAAAATCATGACAGCACGATATTTTGGTTTGTACAAGACCAAGGTTAATTTTTCAAATGATTTAAGCCTTTTTAACTTTTATATTGATTTTACTAGAGGCCCGGTGCACGACATTTGTGCACTGGGGGGTGGGGGGGGCGGGTTACTTCAGCCCGGCCTACGCCCTCTGGTAGCAGTCCGGAATGACGTAGGCCGGCTCCCTGCCTAAGCCAGCAGTAGGACATCCTTAGCGCTACTGCTACCTCCGAGGCAAAAGATTGCCAGCCTGAGTGGCGCTCCCCCTGTGGGAGCGCACTGACCACCAGGGGGCAGTTCCTGCGTTGAGTGCCTGCCCCCTGGTGGTCAGTGCGCCTCATAGCGACAAGTCATTCCAACGCTCAGTCAGTTTACATATTACCCTTTTATTATATAGGATAAATCAAGTTCTCATAGATTTCATTTTTTAAATACATTTTTATTTTCTTTTTTTTCCTGCAGTACATTACATCCCCAGGGTGGGCTACCATTCCCAGAATTTATTTATAATTGGAAGTTTACATATAACTGGAAGTTTGTACCTTTTGACTACCTTCACCCATTTCCCCCACAATCCATCCCTGCCTCTGGCAGTCACCAATCTATTCTCTGTTTCTGAGTTCAGTTTTTTTAGAAGTGATGTCACAGAGTATTTTTCTTTGTTTGACTTATTTCACTTAGCATAATGCCCACAAGGTCCATCCGTGTTATCTCAAATGGCTGGATTTCATATATATTACATTTTCTGTATTCATCTGTTGATGGGCATTTAGTTTATTTCCATGTCTTGCTAATGTAAGTAATGTCTCAATGAACATGGGGGTGTGGATATCTCTTTGAGATAGTGATTTTGTTTCCCTCAAATAGGAATTTTGAAGAAGTGGAATTGCTAGATCATATGGTAATTCTATTTTTACTCTTTAAGGAACCTCCATACTGTTTTGTAAGGTAGCTTCACCAATTTACATCCCCATGGACAGTGCACAAGGTCCCCTTTCTCCACATCCTTGCCAACACCTTCCTCTTGTCTCTTTGATAACAGCCATTCTAACAGGTGTGAGGTGACAGCTCATTGTGGAATGGTTTGTATTTACCTGATGATTAGTTACGTTGAGCATCTTTTAATGTACCAGCTGGCCATTTATATCTCTTTGGAAAAATGTCTAGTCAATTCCTCTGCCCACCTTTTAATTGGATTGTGTGTGTTTTTCTGCTCCTGAATTGTATGAGCTCTTTATACGTTTTGGATATTAACCCCTTATCAGATACATGATTTGCAAATATTTTCTCCTATTCTGCAAGTTGCCTTTTCATTTTGTTAACCTTTTTTTAAAAAAATATATTTTATTGATCCTTTACAGAGAGGAAGGGAGAGAGATAGATAGCCAGAAACATCAATGAGAGAGAAACATCGATCAGCTGCCTCCTGCACACCCCTTACTGGGGATGTGCCTGCAACCCAGGTACATGCCCTTGACCGGAATTGAACCTGGGACCCTTCAGTCCGCAGGCCGAGGCTCTATCCCAGCCGTGGGCAAACTACGGCCTGCGGGCCGGATCCGGCCCGTTTGAAATGAATAAAACTAAAAAAAAAGAAGACCGTACCCTTTTATGTAATGATGTTTACTTTGAATTTATATTAGTTCACACAAACACTCCATCCATGCTTTTGTTCCGGCCCTCCGGTCCAGTTTAAGAACCCATTGTGGCCCTCGAGTCAAAAAGTTTGCCCACCCCTGCATCCACTGAGCCAAACCGGTTTCGGCGCCTTTTCATTTTGTTGATGGTTTCCTTCGTTGTACAGAAGCTTTTTAGTTTGATGTAGTCCTGTTTGTTTATTTTTGCGTTGGTTGCTTTTGCTTTTGAGATCAAATCCAAAAATCATTGCCAAGAATGATGTCAAGGAGCTTACCCCCTATCTTTTCTTCTAAGAATTTTATGGTCTGAGGTCTTACATTCCACATATTAACCCATTTTGATTTGATGTTTGTGTATGGAGTAAGATAGGGGCCTATTTTTATTCTTTTGAAAGTGGCTGTAGTTTCCCAGCACCATTTATTGAAGAGACTATCTGTTCTGCATTGTATATTCTTGGCTCCTTTATTATAAATTAATTGATCATATATGCATGGATTTATTTCTGGGCTCTCTGTTCTGTTCCATTGATTTATGTGTCTGTTTTTAGGCCAATATCATACTGTTTTGATTACTGTAGCTTTACTTATTATTACTAGAGGCCCAGTGCATGACATTCGTGCACTGTGTGTGTGTGTGGGGGGGGGGTCTCTCAGCCTGGCCTGCACCCTCTTGCAGTCCACGACCCCCGAAGGGTCCTTAGCACTGCCATGGAGGCAGAAAAGGCTCCCACCACTGTGATCCCGGTTTCTGGCTGAGCAGTGCTTCCACAGGGGGAGCACACTGACCACCAAGGGGCAGCTTCTGCATTGAGCTTCTTCCCTCTGGTGGCCAGTGTGCATCATAGCGACCGGTTGTTCTGCTGTTTGGTCGATTTGCATATTAGCTTTTTATTATATAGGATTACTAGAGGCCAGGTGCACAAATTTGTGCATGGGTGGGGTCCCTTGGCCTGGCCGGCAATTGGGGCCAATGAGGGCCCTCTCGCCCAGTCCCATTTGGGGCCAATTAAGGCTGGCTGGCTGGGGGTAGGGACCGCGGGAGGTTGCCTGGCCGGGGTTGGGGGTGGGGGAGGGACCGTGGGAGGTTGGCTTGCTGTGGAAGGTTGGCTGTGGGAGCACACTGACCACCAGGAGGCAGCTCCTGCACTGAGCATCTTCCCCCTGGTGGTCAGTGTGCATCATAGCTACCGGCTGGTCATCTGGTCATAATGGTCACTTAGGCTTTTATATAGAGAGAAGATTATTGTTATTGTTAATCCTCACCCGAGGATATTTTTTTCCATTGATTTTTAGAGAGAGTAGAAGGAAGGGAGGGAGGGGGAGAAGAGAGAGAGAGAGAGAGATACATACATCGATGTGAGAGAGACACATTAATTGGTTGCCTCCCTCACAAACCCTGAGCAGGGCCAGGGATCAAGCCTGCAACCAAGATACATGTCCTTGACCAGAGTCGAACCCATGACTCCTCAGTTCTTGGGCCGACATTCTAACCACTGAGACAGACCAGCTAGGGCTGATTACTGGAAATGTGATGCTTTCAGCTTTGTTGTTCTTTCTCAAGATTGCTTTGGCTATTCAGTGTTTTTCTGTTTCTATACAAGTTTTAGGATTTTCCTATTTCTGTGAAAAATATATTTGGAATTTTGATAGAATTTCATTGAATCTGTAGATTGCTTTGGGTAGTATGGACATTTTAGCAATATTAGTTCTTCCAATCTATGAGCACAGACTATCTTTCCATTTATTTGTATTTTCTTCCATTACTTTTATCAATGTCTTATATTTTTCTTTTAAAAAATGTTTTTATTGATTTTGATTTTTTAGAGAGAGAAATGGAGAGAGAGGTAGAAACATTGATTGGCTGCCTCCTGCACACCCCCCTACTAGGGACTGAGACTGCAACACTGGCATGTGCCCTGACCTCTTGCTGCCTGGGACAGCGCTTACTCCACTGAGCCACACCTGCTGGGCAATGTCTATAGTTTTCAATGTACAGTTCTTTCTACCTCCTTGGTTAAGTTTATTCCTAGATATTTATTCTTTGGGATGCAATTGTAAATAATTGTTTTCATAATTTATCTTTCAGGGACTTATTATTAGTTTGTAGAAATGCAACTAATTTTTATATATTGAGTTTGTATTCTGCAACTTGACTGAATTCATCTATTAGTTCTAAACGGAAACAATTTTACTTCTTTCTCTCTGATGTGGGTGCCTGTATTTCTGTGTGTTGCCCAGTAACTCCGGCTAGGCTTTCCAGTACTACGTTGAATGAAAGTGGCAAGAGTGAACGTCCCTGTCTTGTTCCTGATCTTAGAGGAGAAGCTTTCAGCTTTTCGCCACTGGGTACGATGGTAGCTGTGGGCTTGTCATATGTGGCCTGTATTATGTTGAGGTACATTTCCTCTGTACCAAATTTGTTGAGATTTTTTATTATGAATGAATGTAGAATTTTGTCAAGTGCTTTTATGCATATATTGACATGATCATATGGTTTTTATCCTTCATTTTGTTAATGTGGCATGGCATATTGACTGATTTGCAAATGCTGAACTGTTCTCACATCTCTGGAATAAATCCCACTTGATCATAATCTCTGATGCTTTCAATATATTATTGAACTCGGTTTCCTGGTATCTTTTTGAGGACTTTTACATTTATGTTTACGGGTTCTTAGCCTGCAATTTTCTTTTCTTGAAATGTGCTTGTCTGATTTTGGTATCAGGGTAATGCTGGCCTTGTAAAATGAGTCTGGAAGTGTTCCCTCCTTTTCTATTTTTTAGAAGAGGTTAAGAAGGGCTGATATTAAATTAATTAATAAATAATTAAATAATTAATGTATTAATAATCTTTAAATGCCTATATAGTTTCTACATAAAAAACAAATACAAAATATTGGTCACTAACACATAACTTTTACCCTTATTTCTTAAAATGGCAATAGGTTAATAAGATACAAATGCCTTTGGGTTATATTATAAATATATTTATTTTGCCACCATAATTTGTTAAAGTGATATTAAATGAATGCTCATAGAAAAATGTTAGCTAAACAATTCTTTTTTTTTAAAATATATATTTTATTGATTTTTTACAGAGAGGAAGGGAGAGAGATAGAGAGTTAGAAACATCGATGGGAGAGAAACATCGATCAGCCGCCTCCTGCACATCTCCTACTGGGGATGTGCCTGCAACCCAAGTACATGCCCTTGACCGGAATCGAACCTGGGACCTTTCAGTCCACAGGCTGACGCTCTATCCACTGAGCCAAACCGGTTTCGGCACTAAACAATTCTTGATTTTCTGTCCTCTAGTTTTCTCTTGATTCTGGGAAAAAAGTTACTTTGGTTAAATATGATAATGAATATAAATGTTGGACTACACTAGGTATAATAATTTACAGAGGTACAGTACAAAATAAGAATATGTATACAAAATCATGGTTCTAATTTCTATGTATTTGTTAAGAGAGTTATTTATTTTTTGGGGGGGGAGTTATTCCTCACTGGAGGATATTTTCCCCATTGATTTTAGAGAGTGAAAGAGAGGGAGAGGGGGACAGAGGAGAGACAGAAACACCGATGTGAGAAAGAAACATCGATCAGTTGACTCCCACATGTGCCCTGACTGGGGATCGAACCCACAATCCGGGTATATGCCCTCACTGGGAATCAAACCTGCAACCTTTTGGTGTATGGGACAATGCTCCAACCATCTGAGCCACACTGGCCAGGGGGTTATGTTTTAAAGCATTCAATTTATTACCTATTTGTTTATTTATGTATCTATGTATGCCTAAACATACCAGTATATATATGTGTACATAATAATAATTCATTGAAAAATGTTACATGAATAATATATAAAAGGAGGAAAATTAGAATTTGGGCCTTTTTTTTCCCTGTAAAATGATTATTTTATGTCTAGATAAATATATATTTTTAATATTTTATTGATTTTTAGAGAGAGAGGACGGGAGAGACACATCTATTGACTGCCTCTTGCAGGCCCCCAACTGGGGATCGAGCCCACAACCTGGGCATGTGATCTGACTGGGAATAGAACCAGCAACCCATTAGTGTATAAGACAACCCCCAACCAACTGAGCCATACTGGCCAGGGCAACTCTTAGTGTGCCGGGACTGACCGGCAGACCCTGAATGATGGATGAATTACTCTGACACACATTTCTGTGAAAGAGAGGGCTAAGGGGCTGCTTGCTTTAGGAGCAAATGGCCCTGTTCGCCTGCCTCCTTAGGCTTTTATTGTCACAACAGTTTGAACTAAAATTAACCTCTAGATACAATCAGCAGGGTAAGCACCTTGAGAAAGCACCTGCATCTGTAGTGTCTTTCAAACAAGGACATTTTGAGGTCTAAACATAAAGATTCTAGTAAAACACCCGGAGGTCAGACTTGCTTGGAAAAGTCAAGGCAGGGGCTGCTGCCTTCGGCAAGGTCCCCAGAGGCCTCCGACCTTTCAGAGACTCCTCCTTACAGGCCTTCGAGCCAAGTCCCGTGCTTCCCCACATTAGTGTTTTTTTATATATATATATATTTTATTGATTTTTCACAGAGAGGAAGGGAGAGAGACAGAGAGAGTTAGAAACATCGATGAGAGAGAAACATCGACCAGCCGCCTCCTGCACATCCCCCACCGGGGACGTGCCCGCAACCCAGGCACATGCCCCTGACCGGAATCGAACCCGGGACCTCTCAGTCCACAGGCTGACGCTCTATCCACTGAGCCAAACCGGTTTCGGCCACATTAGTGTTTTTTGACATACTCTTAAATCATTTTTGAAAAAAGTTAAGTACCTAGTGAACGTTGTTCATTGCTATGTGTTATTACAACATTGCCAATAAATATATTTTTAAATTTTTATTGAATTTATTGGGGTGATATTGGTTAATAAAATTCTATCAGTTTCAGTTGTACAATTCTATAATGCTTCATCTGTATATTTTTTTAAAAAATATATTTTATTGATTTTTTTACAGAGAGGAAGGGAGAGGGATAGAGAGTTTGAAACATCGATGAGAGAGAAACATCAATCAGCTGCCTCCCGCACACCTCCCACTGGGGATGTGCCTGCAACCAAGGCACATGCCCTCGACCGGAATCGAACCCAGGACCCCCCAGTCCGCAGGCCGACGCTCTATCCACTGAGCCAAACCGATCAGGGCATCATCTGTATATTGTATTGAGTGTTCACCATCCCCAGTCACCTCTCCTTCTATCACCAGTTATCTCCCCTTTACCCTCTCCTACCGCCCCATCCCCTTTCCCTCTCGTTGTGTCTATGAGGTTTTTCTGCTTAATACCTTCACTTTTTCCACCCAGCCCCCCAGACCCCCTCCCTTCTAGCATCCGTCAGTCTGTGTTCTGTATCTCTGAAATTGTTTCAATTTTGTTTGTTTATTTTGTTCATTAGGTTCTACATACGAGTGAAATCATATGGTATTTGTCTTTCTCTGATTGGCTTTATTCCACTTGGCATAATACTCTCCAGGTTCATCCATGCTGTCGCAAAAGTTAAGTTTTCCTTTTTTATGGCTGAGTAGTATTCCACTGTGTAAATGTACCACAGCTTTTTTATTCACTCATCCACTGATGAGCATTTGGCTTGTTTCCAGATCATGGCTATTGTAAATAATGCTGCAATGAACATAGGGATGTATATATTCTTTTGAATCAGGATTCCTTTAGATGTATCATATTTTTTTTCTTAAATATTTATATATTTTTCTCTACAACTATTCTGGATTTTGCTTTTTCCTAAATTCAGCCCCCCAATTTAGACAAAACCAATGGGCCCTCGCCGTTTGGCTCAGGGGACAGAGCATCGGCCTGCAGACTGAAGGGTCCCGGGTTTAGTTACAGTCAAGGGCACAGGCCTTGGTTGCAGGCTCCCCCCCCGGCCCATGCAGGAGGCAGCCAATCAATCTGTTTCTCTCACATCGATATTTCTCTCTGTCTTTCTCTCTCTCTTCCATTCTCTCTCAAATCAGTGGAAAAATATCCTGAGGTGAGGAATTAAAAAATAAATAAAAATAAAACCAATGGGACTTTTATTTTTCTGTTAATCCTCACCTGAGGATATTTTTTTCCATTGATTTTTTTTTTTTTTGAGAGAGAGAGAGTATAGAAGGGAGGGGGAGAGACACAGAGAGAGAGACACCTATGTGAGAGACACATTGACTGGCCGCCTCCCGCAAGAGCCAGGACCTGGCCGGGGATTGAGCCGGAAACTGAGGTATGCGCCCTTGACCAGAATGGAACCCATGACCCTTCCGTCTGAGGGCTGATGCTCTAACCACTGAGAAAAACTGGCTAGGGCAGGACATTTTTTGATTCCTAAACTATTTTTGGGTTTCTTAAAATGCCCACTAGATAACACAAAGTTCTGCTCCTGTACTCTATAAAACAAAAAGCAATAGGAATAATTAGATTGATTTGCAATTCTCCAAACATTAATTAATTCAAAATCATTATGAGAGCTCTTTTGTCTGCTAAACTCGTATTTTAAAAAAAACCTCGCCGAAACCGGTTTGGCTCAGTGGATAGAGCGTCGGTCTGCGGACTGAGGGGTCCCAGGTTCGATTCCGGTCAGGGGCATGTGCCTGGGTTGCGGGCACATCCCCAGTGGGGGGTGTGCAGGAGGCAGCTGATCGATGTTTCTCTCTCATCGATGTTTCTAGCTTTCTTTCTCTCTCCCTTCCTCTCTGTGAAAAATCAATAAAATATATTTAAAAAAAAAAAAAAACCTTAATAAATCAAAAGGAGAGTTTATCTTCCTACGTTATTTACACACTAGAGGCCTGGTGCACAATATTTGTGCACAGGGGGAGGGAAGAGGGGGTTCCTTAGCCCGGCCTGCACCCTCTTGCAATCTGGGACCACTGGCTCCTAACTGCTCACCTGCCTGCCTGCCTGATCACCCCTAACTGCCCTCCCCTGCCAACCTGGTCACCCCTAACTGCCCTCCCCTGCCAACCTGGCCACCCCAACTGCCCTTCCCTGCTGGCCTGATCGCCCCTAACCACCTCTGCTTTGGCCTCTGCCACCGTAGCTTTGTCTGGAAGGACGTCCAGATGGATGTCCAGAAGACGTCTGGTCTAATTAGCATATTACCCTTTTATTAGTATAGATGAGTAAAGTATGTTAATATAAATACCTGTCAATTATCATATACTTTTCAAGTTAAAAAAAAATTATATTTAAGCTAAAGACTGGCATGATAATTATCTACACAAATATTTGTTTCCAGGATTTTCTATTCACAAGCCCCTTTCTCTTTTTGTTCATGAAAAGTCTGAACGAGCTCTAGGGGTCTGGTTAATTACAGGGGCATCACCAGAGGCTACTCATTATTTCAGTCTTTCATTAGGTCCAGTAGCCAAGGCATATCTACCTCATCTAAGAGCTGTAGTGACAACAGCAGAATGTGTGAAACTTTCCCTTGATTTATTTTTAGGGTCTCTACTAACCGTAATGGTCCCCATCCTACCCTCCATTCTAAAGGCTCTTCTAGTCTTCTGTTCTAAAATACTCAGTACTTCTTGATTGGTGGCATGCCTGCCTATGGAATATTGTTGTTTTCCTTTTATACATCACTGTTGATCAAGCAGCCCCATAAATCTGGCACAAGGGGGAGCCTATGGTTCTTTTCCTCCTTCAGGGAGCTATCAAATTCTGCATGGATCCTCTACATACCCTAGTACAGTGGTCGGCAAACTGCGGCTCGCGAGCCACATGAGGCTCTCTGGCCCCTTGAGTGTGGCTCTTCCACAAAATACTGACTTCTGTGCATGGGCCACGAAGTTTCAATCACACTGTACATGCGCGCCCGCACGTGGTATTTTGTGAAAGAGCCACACTCAAGGGGCCAGAGAGCCGCGTGTGGCTCACGAGCTGCAGTTTGCCGACCACTGCCCTAGTAGATCCCTGATTTAATCATGTGTATTGCTAACTAAGAGCTTTAACTTCCTCATATCTTTTCATGAGCATCACCAGTTCTTTTTTTTTTAAAAAAAATATATTTTTATTGATTTCAGAGAGGAAGGGAGAGGGAGAGAGAGAGAAACATCAATGATGAGAGAGAATCATTGATCGGCTGCCTCCTGCACACACCCCCACCAGGGATTAAGCCCACAACCCGGCATGTGTCCTGACCGGGAATTGAACTGTGACCTCCTGGTTCATAGGTCGGCGCTCAACTGCTGAGCCAAACCGGCTGGGCCCGAGCAGACTATTTTATCACAATCTCGGATTTATCCTTATAAGTTGTCCTAGAAATTAAATCAGCTCAGATGGTAAATTAATTACCTTCACCTGGACCTGCCAGCTGACAAAATATATAAAACAAATGTTTATGCTGATAGTAGGTTTATGCTTTTAGGTTAGTCCATGACTTTGAAATGCATTGGAACCTTTTCCACTTAGAAAAACAGTTGGAATTTTCTTAAAAAATTGAACACTCACACATGCTACTGTGTAGGTCCTGCACCTGTTTGCCTCAGATCCACTCCTTATTGTCCCCTGATGTGTTCGGTTTTGTGTCAGCTGCAGACTACGCATCTCAGACAGCTGTATCAGCTGGCTTCCCCTGGACTCAGCCAGTGGGAGATAGCGGAGGAAGAATGGAAAGAGGGGGGAGGGGAGAAGCCAGGATATTTCTCAACAGCACCCTCCTCCGCTCCCACTCCCATTCCCAGCTTAGTTTAGGTAGCATCCCCCATGGCTGTAGCTCTCACATGGGTCCAACTTGCACCACAGAGGCCAGCCACGATTCCAGCTTCTACAGGTGATCTTTGCTGCAGGAACTGCTAACACTAACCCTTTGTTCCTCCGGTTTGAGAACAGGTGACAGCTTTCTGCTATTGTTCATTTGCGGGTTGTCTCAGCACCTCCTGTTAGGCTTCTGAGCTATTGGTTACCATACTACTTGGCAATAAAAAGGAACAAACTATTAATACATGCAATAGTTTAGGGAGTTCCACTCAGGGAGTTATATTGAGGGGAGGGGGAGGATAGCCAATCTCACAATTCCATTTATACAACAATCTAGAAATTACAAAATTATTGAGGAGAACAGACTAGTGATTGCCAAAGGTTAAGGCAGGAGTAGGGTAGGGAAAGGGGATAGGTGTGAAAATAAAGACATAACACAGGGAATCTTTGTGGTGGTGAAATTATAATAGCAGTTACATAAATCTGCATGCGATAAAATTCTGTGTGTGCATAGAACTGCATATTCACACAGGTACAAATGAATGCTTGTAAAACTAGTGAAATCTGAATAAAGTCTGTGGTTTGTACCATGTTTTCCTGACTTTGATATTGTACTATAGTTATTGTAAGACTAGAGGCCTGGTGCACGAAATTTCACGCACTTTGGGGTGGGGGAGGGATCCCTCAGTCCAGCCTGCGTCCTGCGTCCTCTTGCAGTTTGGGAGCCCGTGGGGAGCAGGCCTAAGCCGTCAGTTGGGCGTCCTTAGCGCTGCTGCAGAGGCAGGAGAAGCTCTTGCCACCACCGCTGTGCTTGCCAGCTGTGAGCCCGGCTTCTGGCTGAGCAGTGCTCCCCCTGTGGGAGTGCACTGACCACCAGGGGGCAGATCCTGTGTTGAGCATCTGCCCCCTGGTGGTCAGTGGGCATCATAATGACCGGGAGTTCTGCTGTTTGGTCAATTTGCATATTAGCCTTTTCTTATATAGGGTGTAACCATTGGGAGAAACTGGATACATGGTACCCTTTCCATACTATTTTTGCAACTTCTTGTGAATCTATTATTATTTCAAAATTAAAAGTTTTTAAAATCCAAGAGAAAGAGAGCAGAATAAATAGACAACGTTGAACCAACATTGATAGGGGTAATGTTAAGGTTATTGCTGAGCATGTTTGCAATGCATGCTCTACCTGCCAATGACATATTCCTGGCAAGACTAGAAAGGCAGGACATGGAAAGGAACCAAAGCCTTGAGGCCCTGTGAACACCTCCAAATGAGCTACAAGTATGATCTAATTATTGCTCCTTATCCTCTGGATGGGTTGAGGCTTTCTCTTGCTAGAGCTTTGGATGTACTAGTAGAGAAAAAATTACTTGATTTTAAAATTGCCATTGTGGTGGGGAGTGGTCTCAATTCATCTCTCTAGTAATGAAGACACATACTATATTAGTACTATTATTTTTTAAATTCTGTATAGCTTTACCTTTTACCTGGAAAATACACTGTCCTTATCATCTATTATCTTCAGCAAAAATAAAGAGAACTAAAGGAATTAGAAAAATCATAATTATCTAAACTCTCAGAAACCCAGTTTCGCCATTGCCTTTGATACAATAAGACCAGTTCCCCACAGGACCCACAGGTTATCTCCTTCTGAGTTAGCTGCCCACGCATTGGGGAATCATTTCCAATTGTAGATTAGCACCATAATAAACTTATATGACTAATTTCTGCAGGGACTCACGTAATACCTCCAGGTTATCACTGTAAGTACAAGCTGCATTTCCAAGTCAAGCACCTAAGCATCTGCATGATCAGAAACACGGAGATTTGGTCTTCTGGGAAAGAACCAGAAAAAAACTGCCCTTGAGCATTTACAAAAAGGACCTTTAACAGATAATTGACACAACAATAGAACTCCAACTTGTTGATCCTTGATTCGTGTTTTCTAAATAAAAAGACATAGTACATCACTTCCTCCTGAGCACTGAGCTCCAGTCCATTGGGGTAACTTCGAACTGAGGATTCTTAGCAATTCTCCAGAAGCTTCTGACTGTGAGCAGCTTCTGCCCAAGACAATGGAACAAGATGCTAGCTGCACACATGAGCAGTTTCTACGGAAGACAACAGAACAAGATGAATAATTTGGTTCTTCATATTCCTTTCCACACCCTTTGTCCTCCTAGTAATCTTGCCTATTATTGTCTTTAATACCCTCTTAGACTGACTAAAAGTTTTCTTTTTTTACCAGTCATTTTTTATTAAGTGTTAATAATTATGAGATGAACGCATTCAGAGGTGCTGGGCAAAGGTCATGGTCAGGAATGTGGAGTCCACACTAGGCCCTCTTCAGTGGTACTTGCCTCGCTACTCACGTTTAAGTTCCTTATAAGAAGAGCAGTCGTCAAAAAAGCATGCAAGCTGCCAGTACCATAGAAACCCCAGCAACGCTTCCTTCACGTTGACATACTTGTAAATACCGGTAGTGACCTCCCTGAAACCTCCAGCGATGCCTTTAGGCATGAAATCTCACGTCAACATCCAGCTTGGCAGCTCCCCTATTTGACATCCATGAGTTTCTTCTTCAATGGCATGACTGGCGCCATCTTGGAGGTGGGGGGTCTGCTCTCTGACTAAAAGTTTTCTTAATATGATTTTTCCTATTTCATCCTATTGTTTTTATTTTTATTTTTTACTTCCTGTGGTCTCCTTTTGCTACTTGAGGTGGGGAAAAGCCCTAGTGCTTATTTCTCACCTCTGAGCTACTGCTCTGAATTTAACTCATTGCTGGATCTGTTGCCACCCCCCCTAATCTTGCTGACAAAACGCAATAGCTGCAACACTTCAGAAGGTAAATTTTCATCTACCAATCCTTTATGGTCTTAAATTTTCCTTATATAATTAGTTCCAACGTTTGGTCCTATAAAAATTGGACCTGAACTAAATGCTTCTGCTGAGATCAAACCGAAGTCATTAGGAGTGGGAGCTCATGTTGGGGCTGTCCTCGCTACAATGGTCAGTTTATTCTCTTCCAGACAACTCCAATCTACTTGCAGGGATTATGTAATTCCACTTAAGAAATTTGTCTACTGCCTTAACCGGTTTGGCTTAGTGGATAGAGCGTCTGTCTGCAGACTGAAGGGTCCCAGGTTCGATTCCAGTCAAGGGCATGTACCTTGGTTGCGGGCACATCCCCAATAGGGGGTGTGTAGGAGGCAGCTGATCGATGTTTCTCATCAATGTTTCTAACCCTCTATCCCTCTCCCTTCCTCTCTGTAAAAAATCAATAAAATACATTTTTTAAAAAATTTGTCTACCTCAAGAATCTAAAAAGTGGCTACTGCTATTGTGGTAAACAAGATTTACACTCCCAATGCAATGTCTGTCTAATTCCTACTTCTTATACAGACATCAGGCTTCACCTGCCTGCTGCACACTCACTTATCCTGCATGTTTGGGTAATTGTTAGAGCCTCTCAGGTGTTTTAAACTGCCACCTCTCCACTGGATCACGCTTTCTAGAGAACGATACCCAGAAGTCTCCAAAATGAGACAAGCACAGGCTATGGCAGGAAAGCTCCCAGGAAGGACGACCTACTCTCATCACACATGCTGTGTGAGCTACACTTCCTAGAGTAGGGATAATTTACCGGAAAAGGTGATCCAAAACTTGTCTCTAATCCCAGCAGACATCATAAATGACACAATTTCTACTTAGAAGCCCAACAACCAATTTAAATGTAAATTCATTAACCAAGGGGAAATCGATGCTTTAGCAATAACTATTTGCTGCTCCTATATAAATACTGCAGGTCGAGTGACGATGCTAAAAGGAAAAGTCATGTGGACCTCTGAGAAAACCACGCTGGACTTGGGGACATGTCTTCATTTCATTGCCTGGGTTTGGTTATCAAGCCCCTGTCTGCAGGGCCTATAATAAGGATTAATAGCTATTTTGTTTCTGGTAATTTCCTGTGATACAATTGGCCGATGGACTCTGTTCAGAGTCTTAAATAGTAGGCAGTTAGACATGAGCAGAGTAGGAACCACAGGCCAGGTACAGAAGGCCATCCAGGGCAGAAAGCCCAGATGCCTAGCAGTGGACAATGAGGTTCTGACCTGCATCAAATTATCTTAGGAACAAAGCCTTGGGTCTGTTGGCCACAGAGACAGACTTTTGGTCAAACTAGAGATGGCATCCAGGCCTCAGTTGTGTTTCAACTCCAGACCCAGGAAAGCAGCAAGGCCCTGGCTGACCTGAGGACCAGCTGCAATGATGAATGTCCTCTGAAAGGACACACCTGGAAATCGGATGAATTTCTATTGAGATCCTCCCTGAGACCTCCAGACCAAGACCAAGGACTCAGCTTGAATTCTCTCCATCCTCTCTCTCTCTCTCCTCTCTCTCATGTCTTTCCTCCTCCTTTCTCCCCTTTCTTTTGCCTCTGTAACTGGTTTCTTCTACCTCTGTGACTTTCTAAATAAACTTTTGCTTGTATTTGAGTCTTGGCTCTGAATTCTTTCTTAGCCAAAACTCAAGGACGGGGGTCTACCATCTGGGGCCAGTTCACTGTTAACAATCCTGCCACAAAAGAAGAAGGAGAGACTAACCTTCGTCTAACTATAGACATTCTCTTGACAATCTCCTGATGAGCAAAATCTTGGCAATGGTGAAGAGCTTCACTAAAGTCCGGAGGGCTGACTCCTTCTGCCCTTAGCCAAGGGGAGAGACTGAGAAAGAGAAAGCAGCCCCTGACAGCCAGAGCTGGCCAGCTGCTGTCATCGAGGCCTTGGTGTTGATAGGAACTGGTACGACACTTGCAGCTAGACTATTTTTTCTTTTGATGAACACATTTTTGCAGAACAACAACATCACAGAGACAAGGCTACTCTATGACTGTGAGAGATCAAGATAAAAGTAAGACCACTCTGTCATCATGTCTGAACACAGACAAAAGAACATTATCCAAACAACAGAAATGACCAACTGCCCCCGTCCTGGTAACTTAAATCACTTCTGCTTCTTTATCAATTGTAGCTTTAGTCTTGCTCCTTCCTTTCCACTTTTAGATAAATATTTCTAAGATATTACATCATAGAACTATCCTGACTCCCTCACATCAAAACCAGAGCAAAGCTCCTTTTCTTGAATCCTTCCCAGAAACCTAACACAAGCTCAAGTCCTGTAAGAAGTCATTTTTTTATTTAAAACATGTTTTTATTGATTTCAGAGAGGAAAGGAGAGGGGGAAAGAGATAGAAACATCAATGATGAGAGGGAATCATTGATTGGCTGCCTTCTGCACATACCCCCACTGAGGATTGAGCCCACCACCCGGGCATGTACTCTGACCGGGAATTGAAGCATGACCTCCTGGTTCATAGGTGGACACTCAAACACTGAGCCATGCCGGCTGGGCAAGAAGTCATTTACAACATGCTCTTACTGAGGTGCCCCACAGTTTCCCATAATGTGTGGTCACCTTCACTGCAAGGAGTCAATAAGCCCAACTTTGTTCAATTACTGCTGTGTTCTGGGTAGCCTTTTATGGGAGGGCATTGACACTGGAAATTGGATTTTTTTTTTTTTTTCACTGAAAGATACTTATTATTTTTTTTTTTATATATATTTTATTGATCTTTTACAGAGAGGAAGGGAGAGGGATAGAGAGTTAGAAACATCGATCAGCTGCCTCCTGTACACCTCCTACTGGGGATGTGCCCGCAACCGAGGTACATGCCCTTGACCGGAATCAAACCTGGGACCTTTCAGTCCGCAGACCGACGCTCTATCCACTGAGCCAAACCAGTTAGGGTGAAAGATACTTATTTTTTAAAGTTGACTCCAAACAAGTTTTAAACACTCTGAAATGATATAAAAGAGGCCCACAGGTTTGATTTGGCCTGAGAGCTGCCAGTTTGCAACCTTTTGGTTGGATGATTTCCCTATTAGCTGAAAAGGTTAATACTGTGATGAATGGTTACCTGTTAAGTACCTAAACGGAACCAAGGATTAGAACACATTCTCACATGTAATGTTTTATTTAACGTTCTTTGCTACTTAAGTCATTCTGAACTCTAAATGCTATTCATGCTGTGTCATTCGCAAGGTTGCCTGCTGCATGTTTGTCTACAAGGTCAAAGTCCGATTGCAGGATGCTGCTGATGTATACCCATTTCCCTCTCCCTGTGAGCCTGTAGCCATGGGAACTATGATAAGTTCACAACTGCACCTTCAGAAACAAATCCTCGGGGATCAAAGTTTATTTTCATGAAGCTGGCCTGATCGCAGGGGAATCTGGGGGACTCCTGGCTTCTCAGCACTGCACTGCCTCTGGCTTGAAGCTGGCGCTGGAGGAGCAGTAAGTATGTTAAGGGTATGGGCTTCGTACTGGGAGTGGGACGTGGGCCAGGCAGAGAAAGGCAAGGGGAAAATGCTTCTAGGCCTGCTGCTCCTGAGGAGAAAACACAAGGGTTTTGTATCCCAGGTCCCATGGTCTCTGAGAGCTTTGTGAGTTCTGAGAGTATGTGGAGTGAGTCTAGATCAGTGGGTCTCAACCTTCCTCATGCCGCGACCCTTTCATACAGCTCCTCATGCTGTGGTGACCCCCAACCATAAAATTATTTTCGTGGCTACTTCATAACTGTAATGTTGCTACTGTTATGGATCGTCATGTAAATATCTGATATGCAGGATGTATTTTCATTGTTACAAATTGAACATAATTAAAGCATAATGATTCATCACAAAAACAATATGTAATTATATATGTGTTTTCCGATGGTCTTAGGTGACCCCTGTGAAAGGGTCATTCGACCCCCAAAGGGGTCGCGACCCACAGGTTGAGAACCGCTGGCCTAGAAGGTGATGCAGGCCTGCTTCCCTACAAATGTAAACACCAAGTATTCCTTCCTCTTCATTTTTTTTTTCGGGGGGTGGGGCTGGTTGGGGGGGAGGGGTCACAGGAGGTTGGCCAGCCTGCCCTGCGCTGATCAGGGGCAGAGCTCACCAGGGGGAGGGGCCTCAGGCAGTTGACTGGCTGGCCCCACCCCCGGTCGAACTCCAAGTCCAGGAGACAATTTGCATATTAGGCTTTTATTATCCTATATAATAAAAGGCTAATAAATAGACTGAATGGTGGAACAACTGAACAGTCAGTCGCTATGACGTGCGCTGACCAACAGGTGGCGTGTGAGGAACATGGCGGGTGTTGACCGTGGCGGGATGGTGGAGCAGATGGGGGGGCGTGGGGGGGCAGGGGGCACGCCAGAGCAAGGCAAGGCGTCGGTCGCTGTCATCGGGGTGAGCCTCTGATGGTTACTGAAAATTATTAGCTCCTGTGGAACACGGTCTCACCCAGCACTCGCACCTGCTGCCAGCGCCGGCCCGGCTCTCACCCACTGCTGGCCCTGGAGCCACCACTTGCACCCGCTGCCTGTGCCCAGTGCTAGTCCCAATCACTTGGCGCCATCAGTGGGTGCAATCTGCAGCTGCTGGCCCTGATCGCCCCTGAGGGCCTCTCCACCTCCCCCCGCTCCTGTGGGGCGATTGTGGCAGTAGCCGCCCCTTGCACCAGCTGACGGTGCCAGCCCCCCTTGCACCCACTGCTGGCACTGGCCCCAATCGCTCTGCACCATCAGCAGGTGTGAGTGGGACCGGCGCCATCAGTGCGTGGGAGCGGTGGCAGCAGGAGCAGGGCTGCCGGCAGACAGGGGATTGGGGACCATGGTGGGAGGGGCCGAGACTGGCCCCTGTGCCTACTGCAGCCTCTCTGCCCACAGTTCCTTTCAAGGTGCATGAATTTGTGCACTGGGCCCCTGTGTAAAATACAGTCCAAACCTCTTATTAACACATACAGGTGCTCTATGGCCTAGCTTTATTTTCTCCTATAGACTAATTTTCTATAAATTGACTTTCAATAAAAATGGACACCTAAGGCCATGAGTGCATGATAAGTAAATTTTACGCTGAAGATTCCAAATGTAAAGACTATGCAATGAATGAAAGACTCATAGAGATAATACAGGAAACCTTATAGTATAGTATTTGAATGCCTGACCTGCTGTCAGAAAGACCATTTGCCAACTGTGAGACTTCAGGCAACATATGCTTCAGTTTCTTCTGGTGTGAGATATGAATAAAAGTTACCCCTACTTCATAATATTTACATAAAGTGTTTAGTATAATATACTTGCTAAGAGTTAAATAACTGTCTAGCATAACAATTACAAATTCAGTGGTGGTTATTTATTATAAATGGAAGACTACTAACTTTATATCCATGTTTAATGTATTCAGGTATATGGATATCCTAGCTAATAATAGACAAACATGATAATTGACCATACCTTCGCTATGCCTCCCATTGGCTAATCAGCGTGATATGCAAATTAACTGCCAACAAAGATGGCGGCTAATTTGCATACTGCAGGCAGGGCGGGACAGCGCCATCCCACCTGCCCCACCACCACCTGGGCCTGCTATCTGTGACCCGGGGTGGCGGGCGTCCATGTGCAACCCGACCCGGGGCGGCCGGGCGGGGCAGCAGCAATCGGCCAGACAGCCCGGGCATCCCGTGTGTGGCCCGACCCAGGGCGGTGCCCCAACCCCCAGATCGGCCCTGCCATGTGCGCGACCCGGGGAGGCGGGGCAGGCACCGAGGGATTGGGTCTGCCATCTGCCACCCAGGGAGCGGGGCTAAGCCAGCAGGTGGTTATCTCCCGAGGGGTCCCAGACTGTGAGAGGGCACAAGTGGGGCTGAGGGACACCCTCCCAACCCCTCCTCCCCGCCAGTGTACAAATTTTTGTGCACTGGGCCTCTAGTCCATAATAAAAGCAAATTGACCAAACAGTGGAATGATCAGTGAAACAACCAGTTGCTGTGACCAGTACTGACCACCAGGGGGCAGATACTCAGTGCAGGAGCTGCCCCAGCCCACAGGCCCCAGGCCAGCCAAGGCAGGTGCCAGCAGGGAACCCCTGATCACCCTGCCAGTACCCCACAGGTCAGCCCTGATCGCTGGTCAGGCCTAGGGACCCTACCCATGCACAAATTTTGTGCACCAGGCCTTTAGTATAGAATAATTTCTTATTTTTTGTTTTTCTGTGGTATCAGTTGTAACTTTTATTTCATTTCTGATTTTATTTATTTGGACTCTTTCTCTTTTTTTGATGAGTCTGTCTAAAGGATTTTCAAATGTGTGTATGTCTTCAAAAAAACCACTTTTAATTTCATTGATCTTTTAAAAAATTATAGCCTCTATTTCAGTGGTTCTCAACCTTCTGGCCCTTTAAATACAGTTCCTCATGTTGTGACCCAACCATAAAATTATTTTCGTTGCTACTTCATAACTGTAATGTTGCTACTGTTATGAATAGTAATGTAAGTATCTGATATGCAGGATGGTTTTAGGCGACCCCTGTGAAAGGGTCGTTCGACCGCCAAAGGGGTTGCGACCCACAGGTTGAGAACCGCTGCTCTACACTGTCATGCAGAAAACTCACTCGCATCTTCAGGCATGTGCTCAAAGGTCACCGTCACAAAAACACCTTCTCTGACCTCCTTATTTAAGTGGCCTGATCCTGGGCAGGTGGCTCAGTTAGTTGGGAGTGTTGTCCTGTACACCAAAAAGGCTGTGGGTTCAATCCCCAGTCCCGGCCCATATGAGAGGCAACTGATCTCTCTCTCTCTCTCTCTCCTTTTCCTCCCTTCCTCTCTTTCTAAAAAATTCAATAAACATATCCTTAGGTGAGGGATAAAAAAATTAATAAAGTGACCTGTCTCGTATTCCCTACATCTTCGTATTCATTTCCTCCATATCCATGGCAAAATTACTTGTCTACATTTCTCAGTACAATGGAAGCTCTATGAGGTATGGAACATTACCTAACGCATTCTCCATTATAACTCCAGCATCCAAGCGCACAGAGTTGCTCTGTGAATATTTGTTGAATGAATACAGGTGGGAAAGGAGAGAGGGATGACTGAGGAAGCACTGAGGCGATAAGAGGGCATCTGACGCACAGTGAAAGAACTGGCCGGGAGCCGGAGGAGGAACAGAGCTTCCTCTGTAAACAGCCGCGAGGAGGAAAGTTTGAATGTATGTGTATGAAATGTGTCCGTGGGGCGCAGGGGTGTGTGGCAAGGGCAGAAAGTTAAAGGATCTCATGGGTGATGGACTCTTTCTGGTGGGGTCATCTGCTGACAGTTCAGATGGAAGCTTCAGAGGCTGGGTAAAGGATTTGAGGAGAATGGCAGAGATTCAGAACAGTTGCTGAGGGGAATGGGAGAAGAAACTCACCAACATTTTGAGACCACCACGTGCCAGGCACCCTGCTGAGTGTTGAGGTTATAGAGATGAGGAGGATGTGACACAGTCTTTGCCTTTCAGGAATTCACAACCCAAAGACGATAGACTTTCTACAAGAACGTTAAGATGCAGGGTGCTCTGTACTGTAGTGGATGGAGTGTTGCAAAGACATGATGGGGGTGGAGGTTCACGTCTGAGAGTGGGGGAAACAGACAGGCTGTGACCTTTGAGGTTGGTCTTGAAGAAAGATAAAGTGCGTACAGGTAGAAGTCAGTCAGTGTGTTTCACAAAGAGAGGAGAGTTCTACCTAAAAATATGGCAGTGTTGCCCAGCTGGCGGGCTTCAGTGGTCCACCTATGAACCAGGAGGTCACATGCCCAGGTTGGGGGTTCAATCCCCAAAAGGGGATGTGCCAGAGGCAGCCGATCAATGATTCTCTGTCATCATTGATCTCCCCCCCCCTTCTTCTCTGAAATCAATAAAAAATATATTTAAAAAAATAAAATATGGTGGTGTGGAATAGCTAGAATTGAAAGACATTTATGTGGCTGGAGTGAAAAATGATGCTGGAAAGGAGGATTGAGGCGAGGTCGTAGGGATCTAATATGGACCAGAAATTAGAACTTTGTCCCAAAGTTAACAGAAGTCTTTAGCAGAGCAGCAGAGTCTGAGAGCACTCTTTTAGGAGGCTCCCTCAGGAGGCAACGCGGATGATGAGTTGAAGGGAAGAGAAACTGGAGTCGGTGAGGAGGGTTAGGAGACAGCTGCAATAGTCCTGATGAGAGAGTATGAGAGCCTGGGGTAACCAAAGGCGGCGGGCATGGAGAGGAGACAAAGGATTCCCAAAACAGTTTTGATGTTGGATGGGATGTGGCAGGGAAGGGGAGAGGGTGGAGTCAAGGCTGACGAAGGATTCTTGCTTGGGAGACTGGGTGGATGGTGATACGGTTACCTGAGGTGAAGATATAGTAACAGGAGTATATATTAAGGAAAAGTAAGCCCTAACCGGTTTGGCTCAGTGGATGGAGCGTCAGCCTGCGGACTGAAGGGTCCCAGGTTCGATTCTGGTCAAGGGCATGTACCTTGGTTGCGGCACATCCCCAGTGGGGGGTGTGCAGGAGGCAGCTGATCGATGTTTCTCTCTCATCAGTGTTTCTATTCTTTTTTTTTTTAATCAGTGTTTCTAACACTCTATCCCACACCCTTCCTCTCTGTAAAAGTCAATAATATATATATATATGTATATGTATATATATATGTATATATTTTTAAAAAGGAAAAGTAATAAACTCATTTTTTAAATTGTGGTAAAAAATAAAACAAAAATGGTGGTAAATTACATATAACATACAATTTACCATTTTAACCATTTAAAAGAGTACAATTTAATGGCATTAAGTACATTTAGAATGTTGTGCAATCATTACCTCTATCTAGTTCCATTATATACAAATCCTCACCTGAGGATATGCTTATTGATTTTAGAGAGAGGGGAAGAGAGAGAGAGAGAGAGAGAGAGAGAGAGAGAGAGAGAGAGAGAGAGAGAGAGATTGGTTGTCTTCTGCATGTGCCCCAACCAGGAATTGAACCCACAACCTAGGTATGTGCCCTGACCAGGATTGGAACTTATGGGGCGCATGCAGGAGGCAACCAATTGATGTGTCTCTCTCGCATCAATGTTCCTCTCTCCCCCGCCCCCCCCTTCAGTCTGTCCCTTCCATTCTCTCTAAAAAAATCAATGGAAAAAAATATCCTTTGGTGAGAATTAACAAAAAAAATGTATTTTTCAATTAGAGTTGGCATACAATATTATTAGTTGCAGGCTTATAACATAGTGATTAAACATTTATATACCTAATTTCTAACTATTATTAAAGAACTGTTTTTTCCTCCCTTCAACTTATTTTTCCATCTTTGCTTCATATATTTTGGGGCTCTATAGTTAGGTATGTATAGGGTGTCCCAAAATTCACGCAAGATTTGAATTTTGCGTGAGCATTAACAACAACAACAACAACAAAAAATAAAAGCCTAATTTTACTTGCTTTATTGAATCAGATTCTAATATCTGTTGCCCTTTGATTTCAATCCCTTCAATTTGATAAGCATTACCAAGTATGAATTATGGCCCAGGAGCAGGGACAACGAAGACCAATGAAGACCACGGCTTTGCGTATGTGCCAGCAAAGCCGTGGAGGCCATTTACCCGATGTGCTATTCCATACAAAACCCTATACTGTATACTTTAAGAATCAATAAAAAAATTTACAATTTTTAACTATAAACCTGTGTTTTCTATCAAAATTACTTCTTGTGTGAATTTTGGGGCACCCTATATAGTGTTATAAATGTAGTATTTTCATGATGAATTGACCCTTTCATCAATATATAATTCCTTCTTTGTATCTCAAAACAATTTTTGACTCAAAAATTGTTTATTTTGCCGAACCGGTTTGGCTCAGTGGATAGAGCGTCGGCCTGCGGACTCAGGGGTCCCGGGTTTGATTCCGGTCAGGGGCATGTACCCTGCTTGCAGGCACATCCCCATTGGGGGGCGTGCAGGAGGCAGCTGATCGATCTCTCGCATCGATGTTTCTAGCTCTCTGTCCCTCTCCCTTCTTCTCTGTAAAAAATCAATAAAATATATATTTTTAAAAAGTTTATTTTGTCTGATATTAGTATAACCACCCCTCTTCTCTTTTGGTTATGATTTGCATAGAATATCTTTTTTCTATCCTTTTACTTTCAACCTCTCGTGCCTTTGGATCTAAAATGATTCTCTTGTGAACAACATATAGATGTTTTCTTTTTAAAATCTATTTCACCAAACTCTGCCTTTTAATTGGAGAGTTTAATCCATTTACCCTTGAAGTAATTACTGATAAGGAAGGACTTACTTCTGCTATTTGTTCTTTTTTTCTGTCTGTCATATCCTCATTCCTCCATTATTGTTTTAATGTTTGATTTTTTCAGTAATGTACCATTTAAAAAATATTTTGTTAATCCTCACCTGAGGATATTGTTTCATTAATTTTTAGAGAGAGTGGAGGGGGAGAAACATAGATGTGAGAGAGACACATCTATTGGTTGCCTCCCACACAGGAGATTGAGCCTGCAACCGAGGTATGTGCCCTGGATCAGAATTGAACCTGGACCCTTCAGTCCACGGGCCAACGCTCTAATCCACTGAGTCAAACTGGCTAGGGCAGTAATGTACAATTTTGATTCCCTTTTCATTTTTCTGTATATTTTATAATTATTTTCTGATTGATTTCCTTCAGAATTATAATTATCATCTCAAAATAATAACAACCTATTTTTAATTAACACCAACTTGGCTTCAATACTACACAAAAACTCTGTTCCTATACAGCACTGTCTCTCCCCTTATATTGTTACTAGAGGCCCAGTGCATGAAATTCGTGCACAGGTAGGATCCCTAGGCCTGGCCAGTGATCAGAGCAAAGGGGCCTTCTGGCTACAGGCCAGGGCCTTCCTTCGTTCCGCACCACCCCCTAGTGGTCAGTGCACATCATAGGGAGCAATCGAACTTCCGGTCTCCCAGTGGAACTCCTGAGGGGACACTTTGCATATTAGCCTCTTATATATATAGATTGTCACAAATTATATCTTTATACATTGTGTGTTGATTAAGATAGATCTACAATTATTGTTTTATGCATTTGTCTTTTAAATCCTATGGGAAAAAGAAGAGTTACAAAACCTAAAATACAATACTGACTTTTATATTTTACCTATGTAGTTACCTTTATAAATAGTCTTCATTTCTTCATAAATTTTACGTAAAAGTGCCCCTTTACTTAAGCCTGAAGGACTCCCTTTAGCATTTCTTATAGGGCAAGTCTACTAGTAATAAACTCTCTCAGCTTTTGTTTATGTGGGATTCTCAATTTCTCCTTTATTATTGGACAGTTTTGTGAGATATAGAATTCTTGGTTGACAGATTTTTCTTTCTGCACTTATGTTATCCCCACTGACTTCTGACCACCATGACTTCTGATGAAATATTAGCATTTTTCTTATTGAAAAATCCCTTGTACAGGTTACTTCTCTTATGCTGCTTTCCAGGTTTTCTGTTTAGTTTTGGGTTTTGACAGTTTGTTTATAATGTGTTAGTGTGGGTCTCTCTGAATTTATCCTACGTGGAGTTAATACTATTTGAAGTTTTTTGAGCTTGTAATGTACCTTTACTCTTTTTTTATTTTTTATTGATTCAGAGAGGAAGGGAGAGGAAGAGAGAGAGAGAACATCAATGATGAGAGAGAATCATCAATTGGCTGTTGTGTCCTTTGATGCACAGAAGTTTTAAATTTTGATGTAATGCAATTTATCCAGTTTATCCTTTTGTTGCCTGTGTTGTTGGTGTCATATCCAAGAAATCATTGCCAAATCCAATGCCATAAAGGTTTCCCCCTACGTTTTCTTCTAAAAGTTTGATAGTTTCAGCTCTTACATCTAGTTCTTCCATGAATTTTGAATTACCTTTTGTATATGTTGTAAAGGTAGGGGTTTAACTTCGTCCTTTTGTACATGGATGTCCAGTTTTCCCAACACCATTTGTTGAATAAGGCTATTTGTCCCCCCACAGAACGGCCTCGGCACCCTTGCCAAGTGTCATCTGACCACATATGAGGGGATTCTGTACGATCAACGTGTGGAGGTGGTGGTGCAGATATGGCCTGGTCGCTGCCGTAAGGAAGCCTGAGTTGAATACTCAGGTTCTGTTGCAACAGTGTTTGTCCGGTGCCGGTTTTGTGCTCAGCGAACGCTGGGCTCATGTTCCCACACTGTGTCTCAGCTTCCCACGGAAGAATGCACTCGCAGAAAGACCCTCTTTAACAGGCTAAACTCAGCCCCCACCAGAGCCTGGTCATGGTTTATGCAGCGGCGAACAGAACCAGGGTTTGCACACAGGGTCCTGCTCCCGGCGTCCCGTTATTTCACGTCAGACGGACGGACCTCGGCAGGCAGAACTCTGAAACGTGGGCAGAACGGAAATGCGATGGTGTCTATCGCAGCCTGTCGGGCCCTCTGCGTTAAGGAGTCCCTAACAGCCAGGGCCGACCTGACATGGAGACGGTCAACATAATCAGGCTGCAGGGAAGGGACGGGGCCGCCTGCAAGCCCAGAGTCCCGGCTGGCCGCACCCCGGGGCGGACCGCGTCCTCACCCCGAGCCTGGGCGCGGCTGGGCTGTGCTACTGTGCGGGGAGGGGGGGCGGCCGAACCACCGGAAAACGCGGGCGGCCAGACCCGCGGGTGCGGCGCCCTCTCGGCCCCTGCGGGGGAGCGTTTGCAGTTCTCGCAATGTGTCCGGGACTAGCGCCCTGGCTCTCTCCCGCCGCTCACCGGCCGCGGGGTCACTTCCTCCCCTCCGCCCCTCCGCCGGCGTTCCTCTTGGTACAGCCCTGCCCGGATTGGAGGCCAGGCGGCTGCCGCGTGGGCTCTGCGCATGCGAATCCCCGCCGCCGGGGCTGGTGGGGGCGGGGCGCGGAGCCCGCCCTTTCCCGGCTCCACGCGTGACGTCGCGGGGGGCGCGGGCCTCCGCCGGCTCCGAGCGGTGAGAGCGGGCGGCGGGCGCCCCGGCGCTGCTGGACCCGGCAGGGATGCGCGTGTAGAGTTCCTGCAGGGGCGCTGGGGAAGGGGAGGCCCGGGGCAGCAGCGGCCCCGACCCGCAGCTCTGCCCCCTCCCCTCCTGCTTCCCCCGCTTTGCAAACCAGCCGGGAGGGGAGGCCGGGCCGGGGCCGAGCGTGGTGACACCTGCACTTTCCCGGCGCGCTGCTCCCCTCCGCCCTTTTCCAGATGTTCCTTGGCATCGGGCTGTCGCTTCCCGCCTGGGAACGAGCACTCCGCTTGGAAGCGGGGCCGGGCTTCAGACCGTGGCCCCGCCACTCCTGTGTTCAAGTCCGCACGCCTCCGTTTCCGCCTTGCCTCACCTTTCCTGAAGATAAATATGGCACAGAAAAAAATAGAAAAGAAGTGGACATTTGTTGAGCTCCTGCGTGGCCACGTATTATGCAAACCGCTTCTATCTGCCACGTTCAGTCCTGGTTCCGTGGGCTAGCACTCCCATTGCACATTTGCTAACCTCCCAGAGTTGGACTGAGTTTTCTCACGTGGCCATGGAAGGGCAGGGGAGGATTCAAGCGGAGCGGTTTGACCTCAAAGTGGGTTTCTTTTCGTCAGACGCTTCCTTTGGGCTATTGGCTGTTCCGCAGCCAAACCCTAGGCCCAGAACAGCTGTTTCCTGAATTTCTACTTTTAAGAATGCTCCTTTTCGGGTTCCCTTTTCCAGCACAGTTTGCTCCCCACTTCCGCCTTGATTGCTTCAGAAATTAAATGCAGCAAACATTCGCTGCGTGGTGCAGGGCGGTGAACGCCTGGAGTCCAGAGCCTTGGATTCTTGTCCTGGCTCTGCCACTGTCCGTGGTGGTGGGCGCGGCCCTGGTCTCCTGGGTGCTTTAGCTTTCCTTTGAGGAAAATGGGTAAGTGCCTTCTGCCTGGCAGGCTCTTGCCCAGTTCTCCCTTCCTGTCCTCCAGCAGGTTTTCCGTGGAGGCCCGGACCCCTCTGCTCCCCATGGGCAGCTGTCAGGCAGGGCACAACCTGCATCTCTGTCTGGCCCACCACCCACCTCTGGTCTGTGCCACTTTGATCCTGCTGCTTCTTGGCCTCTCTGGCCTGGGCCTTGGCGGCTTCCTTCTCACTCACAGGACTGGCCTGCGCAGCCCTGACATCCCTCAGGTGAGTACCCCTCCTGCTCATCTGCCCCGCGGAGGCCTGCTCTTGCTGCTGCGCTCTCACCTCTCTCCCACCTTCCTTTTGCACACAGGACTGGGTCTCCTTCTTGAGATCTTTAGGCCAGCTGACCCTGTGCCCTACGACCGCGACAGCCACAGGGACTTGGCATGGGTCCCACGTGGTGGGCTTGTTGACCACCTTGAACTTCGGAGATGGTCCAGGCAGGAACAAGACCCAGACATTTCAAGCCACGGTGCGGGGTAGTCAGATGGGATTGAAAGGTGAGATGGAGGACTATGGGGGTTGGACATCAGAACACTCAGGGGTGGGGCCTGCCTCTCAAATCACCAACCTGGTGACCTTAGGCCAGCCGTGGGCAAACTACAGCCAGGCCGGATCCGGCCCGTTTGAAATGAATAAAACTAAAAAAAAAAAAAAAGACCGTACCCTTTTATGTAATGATGTTTACTTTGAATTTATATTAGTTCACACAAACACTCCATCCATGCTTTTGTTCCGGCCCTCCGGTCCAGTTTAAGAACCCATTGTGGCCCTCGAGTCAAAAAGTTTGCCCACCGCTGCCTTAGGCACATCCCTTAGTCACTCCTACTGTAATGAGGACTAGATACTTACAGTGAAAACGATGCCCACTGGGTAGGTTCTCTATAAATGTTTTCTCTCTCCCCTTCTAGCTCTGGGGTTCTTTGATTCTATTCTTGGAGGTGTGATGACATGGGCTAGATTTGACCTAATGTTCTTTGCCATCCCTCTTCATTCCTCCAGCCGACTCGTCATAGAGGCAGCTTTTTCTCAGGGATGTCTAAGAAGCATATTCTGTTCAGTTAAACCAGCGGTTTTCAACCTTCTGGCCCTTTAAATACAGTTCCTCATGTTGTGACCCAACCATAAAATTATTTTCGTTGCTACTTCATAACTGTCATGTTGCTACTGTTATGAATCGTAATGTACATATCTGATATGCAGGATGATCTTAGGCGACCCCTGTGAAAGGGTCGTTCCACCGCCAAAGGGGTCGCGACCCACAGGTTGAGAACCACTGCGTTAAACTAATGTCTTCAGTGCTGCTATGTGTGTGACACAGCTCTATGTGCTATGGAGGATACAGTAAACAATTAGATATCATCCACAGCGCTTAAAGTCTTCTGGGAAAATAATGAGTGAGAGTGAGTCGGTGGGTTCCATTAACTCCTGTGTGAGATTTGGCCTCAGGTTCCTTTTCTAAAAAATTGGGAGATGGCCCGACTGGTGTGGCTCAGTGGTTGAGTGTCGACCTATGAGCCAGGAGGTCACAGTTCATCACACCGCACAGTTCGATTCCTGGTCTGGGTCAGGGCACATGCCCAGGTTGCCGGCCCGATCCCCAGTAGTAGGGGGTGTGCAGGAGGCAGCTGATCAATGATTCTCTCTCATAATTGATGTTTCTGTTTCTCTCTCCTTTTCCATTCCTCTCTGAAATCAATTAAAATATTGGTCGATATGTTTCACATCTATACAGTATTTCTCTCTGTCTTTCCCTCTCTCTTCCACTCTCTCTAAAAATCAGTGGGGGAAAAAATATTAAATTCTCACTCGGGTGAGAATTTGAATAAATAAATAAATAAATGAATAAATAAATGAATAAATAAATAATTGGGAGTGACTTCTGAGGTCCTTTTCAACACTATCATTCTAAGATTCTCCTATGAATCACATATGTGTATGTATATGTGGGGTAGGTCTTTGTATGTCTAGGTATACATCTGTGATCAAAGAGCAAGAATAAAGGAATGTATCTGACATGTAATAGTATTATTGAGAAATGATTCACATGCCATAAATTTCATTTAAAATGTACAACTAAATGATTTTTCACATATTCACAAAAGTGTGCAGCCATCGTCACAATTTTAGAACATTTTCATTACCAGATAAACTTTGTACCCGTTAGCAGTCATTCTCCTTTTTCTCCTAACCTCCCAACTCTAGGCAACCACTAATCTACTTACTGTCTCTGTAGATTTGCTTATTCTGGACATTTCATATAATAATGGTCTTTTGTGATTGGCTTCTTTCACTTAGCATTATGTTGTAGTACATAAATTTTGTACTTATTTTGCTTAATAGTATTCACTGTATGACTATTACACATTTTATTTGTGCATTTATCATTTAATTGACATTTGGATTGTTTCAACTTTTTTTTTTAAATATATTTTATTGATTTTTTACAGAGAGGAAGGGAGAGAGAGAGAGAGAGAGTTAGAAACATCGAAGAGAGAGAAACATCGATCAGCCGCCTCCTGCACATCTCCTGCTGGGGATGTGCCCGCAACCCAGGTACATGCCCTTGACCGGAATCGAACCTGGGACCTTTCAGTCCGCAGACTGACGCTCTATCCACTGAGCCAAACCGGTTTCGGCTCTTTTTTTTTTTTAATTAAATCTTTATTGTTCAGATTATTATATTTGTTCCTCTTTTTTTTCCCCCCATAACTCCCCTCCTCCCAGTTCCCGCCCCACCCTCCGCCCTCACTCCCCACCCACTGTCCTCATCTATAGGTGCACGATTTTTGTCCAGTCTCTTCCCGCATCTCCCACACCCCTTTCCCCCCCAGGAATAGTCAGTCCATTCCCTTTCTATGTCCCTGATTCTATTATAATCAACAGTTCATTCTGTTCATCAGATTATTTATTCACTTGATTCTTAGATTCACTTGTTGATAGATGCATATTTGTTGTTCATAATTTGTATCTTTACCTTTTTCTTCCTCTTCCTCTTCTTAAAGGATACCTTTCAGCATTTCATATAATCCTGGTTTGGTGGTGATGAACTCCTTTAGCTTTTCCTTATCTGTGAAGCTCTTTATCTGACCCTCAATTCTGAATGATAGCTTTGCTGGATAAAGTAATCTTGGTTGTAGGTTCTTGGTATTTATCACTTTGAATATTTCTTGCCACTCCCTTCTGGCCTGCAAAGTTTCTGTTGAGAAATCAGCTGACAGTCATATGGGTATTCCCTTATAGGTAACTGAGTTTCTTTCTCTTGCTGTTTTTAAGATTCTCTCTTTATCTTTTGCTCTTGGCATTTTAATTATGATGTGTCTTGGTGTGGTCCTCATTGGATTCCTTTTGTTTGGGGTTCTCCGCGCTTCTTGGACCTGTAAGTCCATTTCTTTCACCAGGTGGGGGAAGTTTTCTGTCATTATTTCTTCAAATAGGTTTTCAATATCTTGCTCTCTCTCATCTTCTGGCACCCCTATAATTCTGATGTTGGTACGCTTGAAGCTGTCCCAGAGGCTCCTTACACTATCCTCGCATTTTTGGATTCTTTTTTCATTTTGCTTTTCCGGTTGGGTGTTTTTTGCTTCCTCGCATTTCAAATCATTGACTTGATTCTTGCGCTCCTCTGGTCTGCTGTCGGGAGTCTGTATAATATTCGTTATTTCAGTCCGTGTATGCTTAATTTCTAGTTGGTTCCCCAATATAAGATCGAGGGTCTCATTAGTTTTCTTGTAGATCTCATTAAGTTTATCGGCGGCTTCTAAACAGTTCTTGAGAGACCTTAAAAGTGTGGTTCTGAACTCTGTATCTTCCATTGACAATTTTGTCCTGTTTCTTTGTCTCCGCATTTTGTTATGCTTCCTTGGTGCACCCCCTAGTGGTCTTTGTTCGCAGTCTTATAGTTAAATCTTGATTGTTGTAGCTAATTCCAGGGAGGGTTTGACCTCCAGGCCAAGTGGCTATGAGAATCAGCTGTGTCAGCTGTGAGAGAACTTCTGTCCTCTAGGGAGGTGCTAATCTAGCCTTTGCCTGAGGCTATCCGGCAAATGCCTGTGTGCAGGGCTTGGGCGGGGCGGGTCGCACAGGATCAACAGGGTGGGCCAGAGAGAGCAGTTATGGCGGCTCTCAGTCCTGTCCCCAGGGGCTCTGCCTCTCTGAGTCCCAGCACCCACTGCAAAGCTCAGAGAGAAAGCTGCACTCGCTCTGACCGAAGCCAGACAGTCCCGCTTCTCCCGTTTGAGTCTGGGTCCCTGAAGACTCGCCCGGATCTGGAGCTCAGAGTCTGCGACTCCCTCCCGATTGAAAACGCCAACCGCGCCCTCCGCTGCCAGCCCGCTCTGCGCACTCCGCACCTCAGAATTTGACTTCAGCACTGTGCCTCCTCTGAGTGTCCGTATGCGTTTCTCTTTCCTCCTAGTTGTAGGACTTCCACTCAGCCAGCGTTCCTGTGGTTCTGGGTGATGTCCCTTCCGTTTTTTGGTTTCACTTTTGAAGTAGTTGTTCAAAGCAGCAAACTCCGGCGTTAACCTATGCCGCCATCTTGGTTCTCTGGATTGTTTCAACTTTTTGGCTGTTATGAATAATGCTGCTGTGAACAGCTGTGTGCAAGTTTCTGTGTGGTCATGTATTTTGATTTCTCTTGGGTATATAACCAGGAGTGGAATTGCTGGGTCATATGGTAACTCTGTTTAATCTTTTGAGGAACTGCCAGAGTATTTTCAAAGTGACTCTACCATTTTATACTCCCATCAGCAGTATAGGAGGGTTCCATTTCTCCACATCTACTCCAACACTTGCTATTATCTGTCTTTTTTTATTATAGCCCTCCTAGTCAATGTGAAGTAGTGTCTCACTGTAATTCTGATTTGCATTTTCCTGGTGGCTAATGATATTGAGCATTTTTTCGTGTGTTTATTGGCCATTGGCATATTTTTGGAGAAAGATACATTCAGAGTCTTTGCTCATTTTTAAAATTGGGTAATTTGTCTTTTAATTTAGTTGTAAACATTCTTTATATTTTCTAGCTACAAGTCTCTTATCTGATGTGTGATTTGCAAATATTTTCTCCCATTCTCCAGGTTCTTTTCACTTTGTTGATGGTATTCTTTGAAGCACAAACGTTTTTGACTTAGATCAATTCCAGCTTATCTTTTTTTTTCTATTTTTGCTTGTGGTAGTAGCATATCTAAGAAGACTTTGCCTAACCCAAGTTCCCTAAGATTTACTTCTATTTTTTTCTTCTAAGAAGTTTATAGTTTTAGCTTTTATATTTATATCTATGATCCTTTTTAAAATTATTTTTTCTTACATTTTTTATTGTTTTGTTTTGTTTTTTGGATTCTTTATTTATTTATTTATTTATTTTAAATATATTTTATTGATTCTTTCACAGAGAGGAAGGGAGAGAGACAGAGAGACAGAAACATCGATGAGAGAGAACCATCGATCAGCCGCCTCCCGCACATCTCCCACTGGGGATATGCCCGCAACCAGGTACATGCCCTTGACCAGAACCGAACCTGGGACCTCTCAGTCTGCAGGCCGACGCTCCATCCACTGAGCCAAACCGGCTTCGGCGGATTCTTTATTTTTTTTAATTCTCACCCGCGGATATGCTCATTGATATTAGGGAGAGGGGAAGAGAGAGAGAGAAACATCAATCTGAGAGAGAACATCAACCAGTTGCCCTCCGCACGTGCCCCAACGGGGGATCAAACCTGTAACCCAGGTATGTGCTCTGACTGGGAATCAAACCCACAACCTTTTGGTATAAAGGACGACACTCCAACGAATTGAGCTACACCAGCCAGTGTTCTATGATCTATTTTGAATTAATTTTTATGTGTGGTGTGAGGATGGGTCCAACTTCATTCTTTTGCAGGTGGTCTCATCATGTTTTGTTGAAAAGACTCTTATTTCCCCATTGAGTAGTCATGGTACCCTTGACCACATGCCCTGGCCAGGTGGCTCAGTTGGTTGGAGCATTCTTCTGTACATGAAAAGGTTGTAGGATTGATTCCAGATCAAAACACATACATAGATTATGGGTTCAATCCCTGGTCAGGGTGCATACAGGAGGCAGCCAATCGATGTTTCTCTCTCTCTCTCTCTCTCCCTTCCTCTCTCTAAAAATCAATAAAAACTTCTTCTTGGGTGAGGATTTAAAAAAAAAATCAGTTGACCACAGATGTATGAGTTTATTTCTGGACTCGCAGTTCTATTCCATGATCTATATGTCTATCCTTATGTTAGTACCACACTGTTTTGATCACTATAACTTTGTAGTAAGTTTTGAAATCAGAAAATATGAGTCCTCCAACGTTGTTCTTTTTAAAGATTGTTTTGGCTATTCTGGATTCTTTGGATTTCCATATGAATTTTTGGATCAGTTTGTCAATTTTTGCTTCTGCAAAGAAGACTTTTTTACAAAATAATGACTAGAAACAAAGTAATAACATTAAAGATTACTTTGGACAAAATTTAAAATGAACACCTACTGGAAATCAATAAAAACGTTTAATGAATGAATAAATAAATAAACAAGTAAAATGAACACTTACGATGTACCAAGCATGGGAAATACAGAGATTTGTAAGACATGGACCCTTGTTTCAAGTTGTTCACCATCTAGCAAGATACAGATGTGAACATCTATGTATATAAAAGCCTAATATGTTAAGTGTCTAACTGTTCAACCCTTTGACCGGTCACTATGACGTGCACTGACTATCGGGGCAGACGCTCCGACCAGTAGGTTAGCTTGCTGCTGGAGTCCGGCCTATCAGGACTGGGCTAGATGGTCTGGACATGCCCTGGAGCCCTCCTACAGTCCCTCCCCAACCTGCAAAATATTTCTTCTAATTAATTTCCTTTCAATGTGCATGAATCCATGCACCGGGCCTCTAGTAAATAAATAACGTTCAATGTGTGAAATAGAACACAAGGTACAGTGGGAGTACTCTGAAATCTATCAAGCATGGATGGTGAAGGCAGGCTTTTCCAAGGATACGGCACCTGAGCTGAGGTTTGAGGCCGGGCTATGCGGATGTCCTTCCAGCCAGAGGGAAGAGCGTATGCAAAGACATACAGCTGGGACCATGATGGCATGTTCAGAAGCTTCCAAGGGTTTAGTTTGGCTGGTACAGGGGAAGGATTATTGAGTGTGTGGCAGGTAATGAGCCTGAAGAAGCATTCAGAATCCCTTGGAGGGGCTCATGTGTCAAGCCAAGGCAGTTGGACTTTATTTAGTACATTGTGCAAACTCAAAGATTTTAATCAGGGAAATAAGATTTTGTTTTTGTGTTGTTCTTTTAAAAAGATAACACTTGTTGACTGACTGCCAGGAAGAAATGTGTCCAGATTCAGGAAGACCAGTTGGGAGGTGGTTGCAATAAAAAGATGATGAGAAAAACTGAGCTAAGACAGTGCTGTGAAAGAAGGGGACTGATTTGAGAGAGATGTCAGAAGTGTGAGATTGACAGGACTGGGTGACTGATTTGATCTGGGGAACACAGAAGAAAGGGGAGTTCCCTTATAGGATTTTACATGTACATTTGTCAATTGTAATTACAGTGTACATACTGGTTTGTATTTCTCTTTTTTCACTTATGACAGTGTGTTTTTTGTATTAGTGCAAAAAACAAAAGCATTATTATTTTATTTTATTTTTTTAAAATTAAATCTTTATTGTTCAGATTATTACAGTTGTTCCTCTTTTTCCCCCCCATAGCTCCCCTCCACCCGGTTCCCACCCCACCCTCCTCCCTCCCCACCCACTGTCCTCATCCATAGGTGCACGATTATCGTCCAGTCTCTTCCCACATCCCCCACACCCCTTTTCCCCCCAAGAATAGTCAGTCCACTCCCTTTCTATGCCCCTGATTCTATTATAATCACCAGTTTATTCTGTTCATCAGATTATTTATTCACTTGATTCTTAGATTCACTTGTTGATAGATGTGTGTTTGTTGTTCATAATTTGTATCTTTACCTTTTTCTTCTTCTTCCTCTTCTTAAAGGATACCTTTCAGCATTTCGTATAGTACTGGTTTGGTGGTGATGAACTCCTTTAGCTTTTCCTTATCTGTGAAGCTCTTTATCTGACCTTCAATTCTGAATGATAGCTTTGCTGGATAAAGTAATCTAGGTTGTAGGTTCTTGGTATTCATCACTTTGAATATTTCTTGCCACTCCCTTCTGGCCTGCAAAGTTTCTGTTAAGAAATCAGCTGACAGTCGTATGGGTACTCCCTTGTAGGTAACTGACTCTTGTTCTCTTGCTGCTTTTAAGATTCTCTCTTTGTCTTTTGCTCTTGGCATTTTAATTATGATGTGTCTTGGTGTGGTCCTCTTTGGATTCCTTTTGTTTGGGGTTCTCTGCGCTTCCTGGACTTGTAAGTCTATTTCTTTCACCGGGTAGGGGAAGTTTTCTGTCATTATTTCTTCAAATAGGTTTTCAATATCTTGCTCTCTCTCTTCTTCTGACACCCCTATAATTCGGATGTTGGTGCGCTTGAAGCTGTCCCAGAGGCTCCTTATGCTATCTTCATATTTTTGGATTCTTTTTTCATTTTGCTTTTCCGGTTGGGTGTTTTTTGCTTCTTTGTATTTCAAATCTTTGACTTGATTCTTTCGATCCTCTAGTCTGCTATTGGAACTCTGCATAATATCCTTTATTTCAGTCAGTGTATGCTTAATTTCTAGTTGGTCCTTTATCATAACCTCGAGGGTCTCACTAGATTTCTTGAGGGTCTCACTACATTTATCGGTGGTTTCTAGAAAGTTCTTGAAAAACCTTAAAAGTGTGGTTTTGAACTCTATATCCAGTCGTTTGCTTTCCTCCATTTCTGTCATTTGTGTCCTTTTTCTTTGTCTCCGCATTTTTTATGCTTCCCTGTGTTGCTAGAGTGGCTTTGTGTGCTAGGTGTCCTATAGGGCCCAGTGGCTCAGCCTCCCCAATTACCTGAGGTGGACACTCTTGGTGCACCCCTTTGTGAGCTTTGTGCACAGTCTTGTTGTAGTTAAGTCTTGATTGTTGTAGGTATCACTGAGAGGAATTGACCTCCAGGCCTATTGGCCGTGAGAGCTGTGTCTACAGTGGGAGAACTTCTGTGCTGAAGACACCCTTATGGGGCAAGACTTGCTTCAATGGGGCTTTGGTGCTCACTGAGTCTGCCCCCTGAGTGTGACCCTTATGGATCTGAGGAGTTGTAATCTGGATAGTCCCACTCTGACCCCTGGGTACACTGGCTCTTGGATCTAAGGAGGTGCTAATTTAGCCTCTGCCTGAGGCTACCCAGCAGGAGCTACGAAGAGATCTGCAGATTCCCCTTCCTTGTTTGGGGTTTGGAGGTGTCCAAATGAGGCCCAACTGTGAAGCAATGCAAGCTGCTATGGGGCCTTGGGCCTTCTTTTGGAAGTTCTGTGTCTGACTGGCCCAGCTGCAGTTTGTTAGGTAATTTTCAGATTGCAAAGGGCCAGGGCATTCATATGCAAAAGCCTCTGCCGCAGCTTGGGTGGGGCGGGGTCTCAGGGGATCAACAGGGCGGAGCAAGCAGCTATGGCTGATCCTCAGCCCTGCCCTAAGGGGCCCCACGTCTCAGTGTTCCGGTAATTGCTGCAAGCACCTCTGAGGGAAAGCCGCCCTCGAGTCCCGAGTTCTGCCCACTGCCAGACAGTCCAGTTTCTCCCCGTATGAGTCTAGGTCCCCAGAGACTCACCCGGAACTGGAGTTCAGAGCAGTCAGGGGCTTGTGGCTCCCACCCGATTCAAAAAGACAGCCGCGTCCTCAGTCGCCAGCCCTTGCCGCCTGCGCTTGAGCCTCCGTACCTCTGCACTCCACCTCCGCAGCCCCCCTGAGTCTCAGTGTGCTTTTCTCTTTCCTTCTAGTTGTAGAATTTCCACTCAGCCCGCCTTCCTGTAGTTCTGGATGATGTCCGTTTTGTCTTTTAGTTGTATTTTTGAATTTGTTGTGGGAGGCAGCAATTTCTGGTGTTTACCTATGCCGCCATCTTGGTTTCTCCAGCATTATTATTTTAATGGTGTAAAGTGATTCATTTAGTGGTAAGGCCATCATTTGTTAATGCTTTCCCTGTTGTTAAACATCTTTATTGTTTCCTATTTTTTGGCATTTTAAAAATGAAATCATAATAAATATTTGGTATGTATTTTTCTCTTGAATCTGCCCTTAGGAATAATTTCTACAAGTGGTATTACTGAGTCAAAGGATATGGATCCCCCGCCTTTTTTTTTTACCCTGAGTACTCTCTTTAATAGAAGTTACAAAGCAGATGTAAAAGTCCTCCTAACTCCCCTGTCAAGTTAACAGTTTGTTAGGCATCTTCTTAGTCCCTCCCTGTACCCATTTAAAATTGAAACAGATATAGCCAAGTTGTCTCCTAAAAGATGTCACAAATTGAGAGTGGCCATTTTTCCAAATCTTCAATAACTTGTTATTATCACTCTTTTTCATTTTTACCAATTTAATGGGCAAAGAAATTACTTGTTTTAATTTATTTTCTCCTGATTACTAGTGAGGTTGCGTATCTTCTTACAAGTTTATTTACCATTTTCATGTTTTCTCTGAACTTCCTATTCACTTTCTTTGCTTATCTTTCGTTGTCTTTATCGTCTTGATTTTTAGGTCTTTATGTATTCTGGCTAGTAAACCTTTTGCCAATTAAATCTATTATAGGTATTTTTAACCAGTCTGTTTCTTGTGTGTGTTTTTAAATAAACATTTTTATTGATTTCAGAGAGGAAGAGAGAGGGAGAGGGAGATAGAAACATCAGTGGGAGAGAATCGTTGATCGGCTGCCTCCTGCACACCTCCTACAGGGGATGGAGCCCACAACCTGGGCATGTGCCCTTGACTGGAATTGAACCCGGGACCCTTCAGTCTGCAGTCTGATGCTCTATCCACTGAGCCAAACCAGCTAGGGCTCGTGTGTGTGTGTGTGTGTGTGTGTGTGTGTGTGTGTGTTTTAATATGGAACGCTTCACGAATTTGCATGTCATCCTTACCCAGGGGCCATGCTAATCTTCTCTGTATCGTTCCAGTTTTAGTATATGTGCTGCCAAGCAAGCACTCTTGTGTGTGTTTTTTAAACTTATCTTTCATTATATAAAAGCCTTCAATTTGTTATGAGGTTAAGTTTATTGCTCTTGTTCTTTACTCAGGCTTCTAGATTTTGTGACATTTTTAGCAAGGGTTTCCCAACTTTAAAATTAGAAAATATTTTTCCATATTTTTTTTAATACTTACTTAGGTTTTTGGGGTTTTTATAGTTTGCTTATTTGTTTATATAGGTATTTAATATATCTGGACTTAATTTTATAGTGTGAGATAAGAGTCTAACCTTTTTTCACAAATGGAATTGTCCCAAGGCCATTAACTGGGGAATCGGGGCCGGGGAATCGAACCTGCGGCCCAGGTATGTACCCTTGACTGGGAATTAATCCCATGACTCTTCTGTATGTGGGCTGACGCTCTAACCACTGAGAAACACAAGCCAAGGCCGGATGTGAACCTTTTAATGGATTTTTGTACCTAGTGGAAAATGGCTTTCTTAAAAAAGGATGAACTAGTTTATACAAACTGACATTGACAATGTGCCGGGGTCCAACCCCAGCAGGTCCAGGGGTCCCCAAAGGTGTGGACGGAGTCGGCGAAGAAGGAAGGACATGGAGACAGCGTTCAGTTGATCAGCAGCCTAGCCAGGATCTCCAGCCAGGATCTCCAGCCAAGTTCTGGTCTGGATCTCCAGCGAAGTTCTGGTTAGGATCTCCTGCCAGGGTCTGTGTCCATGTTCTCTTGCTAGGTTCTCCAGCCAGGTTCTGTCCAGGTTCTCCAGCCAGGTTCAGTTACCAGGTTCTAGTCAGGTTCTCTTGCCAATTTCTGTAGTCAGGTTCAGTGCAGGATCTTTTGCCATGTTCTCTCCAGCGAAGTTCTTCTGTCTGTGTAGGTTCCTTCTTCTGAGTTCTGTCTTCTTCGTTCTGTGTTCTGAGTTCTGGCTCTTGCTGTCTTGTTGCATCTGTATTTATACCAGTTGATTCAATCCTATCAATCTCTATTACAAAGGTTAGGGCGTTTCTTGTCTTCATTCCAGGGAGTAAAGATTATGTAGCTTAAGCACGATTGTTCGTAGTTAAAGTGATTAATTACCCGCCTGGCACTTAGTTAAGAGGTTTTATTCCCTCCCTAACTTCAGGGGAAAATCCCTACCTGGGGAAACAACCTTTCTCAGAGAGGAGACCTTGGTTAAAACACATAGTGCCAAGAAGGTGAGCAAACATATTAAGAACAGTATGCCATATGTGCCAGGTCCCTTGAAACAGCAAGCATGGACCGGCTCCCGGCAACAATGTGTATCTATCCCCGGTTCACTGCAACCTTGTAAATATTGATGTGTTTGTTTTGTTGGTTGTAAGCTAATTTAAATTAATTTTTGTTTATATTAGTACCTACTTATTTTCATTTTTAATTGATGTAAATGATGGTGTATAGAGTACTTCATTGAATAGAACCAGTGCTAAAACACCTGGAACTGTAGGAAGCCTTTGAAATGAATAGAAGTCTGAAAAGGGATGGTTCGCACCCAACCCTTCATTTTCTTCCATCTCCTCTCCCATGCTCCTCATAGGACCTTCTGCAGGAGAGCTGGTCCTCGTTACAGCCAGGGTGACCACAGAAAGGACCCCAGGGATCTGCCTGTATTTTAGTGCTGTCCCAGGACTCCTGCCCTCCAGCCAGCCACCCATATCCTGCTCAGAGGAAGGAGTAGGAAATGCTACCCTGAGCCCTAGGATGGCTGAGGACTGTGTCCGGGTCTGGAGCCAGGAAGGCCTTGCGCTCACCAAACTGCTCACCTCGGTAAGAGCTTCAGGTTGTCAGGGTTTCATAGACTTCCATGCTGCATGCTGTATCTTGAAGGCAATGTTTTTGAGGGGGGGGGGGGGGTGCTGCGGAGGGAGAGAGAGGGAGAGAGATACGTCAATGTGAGAGAGATACATAGATTGGTTGCCTCCTGTACAGGCCTCAATAGGATCAAACTTGAACCTGCGATCTTCTGGTGCAAGGGAGGATGCTCCAACCAACTGAGCCACACCGGCCAGGGCTTGAAGGCAATTTTACCCAGTAGATAAAACATAGGCTTTGTAATACTGACTGGGAGGCTGTGACCTGGAACAAGCACCTGAGTCTCTCTGAGCCTCAGCTTCCTCATCTGTAAAATGGAAAGCATGATACTGTCTCCTAATTCCAACAAATAAATGAGAATGAATGTAAAGTCCTTAGTACAGTGTCTGGTACATAATAGAAATCTGATAAATGGCAGCTATTACTATTAATTACGTCTTTAAATAACAAAATAAAATGACCGCTCCCTCAAAGGAATTCAGAAGCTGGACTAAGAGGCAGGATAAACTAATTGTTAGCATAGAGATATGAGCAAAGTACTGTTCAAACAGAGCAAGGAGCAACTGACTCTAACTTGAACATTTTCAGAGAATGTTTCACGGAGATGGTGGCATTTAAGAAAGGGAATTGTGCACAGTAGTTCTAACAGAGTGCTTTCAGATTCATTATCTCATTTTATTTTTATTTTTTTAAACGTATTTTATTGATTTTTTACAGAGAGGAAGGAGAGGGATAGAGAGTTAGAAACATCGATGAGAGAGAAACATCGATCAGTTGCCTCCTGCACACCCCCTGCTAGGTATGTGCCCACAACCAAGGTACATGCCCTTGACTGGAGTCGAACCTGGGACCCTTGAGTCCGCAGGCCAACACTCTCTATCCACTGAGCCAAACCGGTTAGGGCTAGATTCATTATCTCATTTTAAATAACCTTTTGAGGTAGCTGTTATGATCCCATTTTACAGATGAGGAAACAGGTTCAGAGAGAGGGAATGAATTGCCCAAGGCCACACAACTACTTAAGCGGCAGATGCAGGACTTCAACCTAGGCTTTCCGACTCTCAGGCCCAGGCTTGTTCTGCCCTGTCAGAGTGATTGATCCCTGAAGAATGAGGAATATTTGGGCAGATAATGCACTAGAGGGGGTTCAAGAAAAAGGAAATACATTCCAGGCATAAGGGACCAGCATGAGCACAGGCCTAGAGATTGAAAAGTGATGAGGGACTGAGGAATGACTTGAGGGGAAGAGGCAGGAGAGATGCAGGAGCCTGACCATGAGGCACTGCAACGTTAGGCTAAAATGCTATGGCCTGACACTGCAGGCCATGGGGCCAATGGTGCTGGATGGAAGAGACTGGCCGAGTGGAGGAGAGAGAACAGTTAGGAGGCTGCTGCATACTCTTCCCTCACATTTGCAAGCACCCTGGTGAGGAGCATCACCTGGGAGCTTGGAATCAGAGATCTTGGTTTCCAGACTGGGCCCTGCTTGCACGTTTTTAAAATGTGGATAATAGTGAACTCTCATAGAGTCATTATTAGGAGGTTCAATGTTGGGCAAGAAGGCAGTTTGTAGACCATGAGACAATTAGCTTGTATAGAAATAACATGTCCCTTCTAGTTGCTCCCTGGATGTGGAGAGCCCTTTCCTCCGTGGAGGCTTCTCGCCATAGCCTCGGGCTGGGGGTAAGATGTCTTCCTAAGGGAAGATTCTCTGTCTTCCCTCTGTCTCATTCATTTCTCCTTCCCTCCCTGTACCCACCCCTAGGAGGAGCTGGCCCTGTGTGGCTCCAGGCTGCTGGTTTTGGGCTCCTTCCTGCTTCTCTTCTGTGGCCTTCTTTGCTTTTTTACTGCTGTGTGCTTCCACCCTCGTCGGGAGTCCTATTGGTCTAGAACCCGGCTCTGAGAGCACTGGTCTGATTCCTGTCTTGTTCTCAGGTAAGGTTCTTTGCCCCAGTCCTGTGAGAACAGGGGGTGGGGTGGGAGTGGGAATTGTAACTGACATAGAGCCATTCCTAAACAATATGATTTGGTTTTAGTTATTTTTGAACTTTATGTAGATAGAATCATACATATTCTTTTGTGACTAACTTCTTTCCATTAACATTTAGATATTAAGATCCACCCATAGATCTAGTTCACATCCAAGAAGCTTTTTGGTAACAATGGTGAATTAAGAGGGTTCGGATTTGATGATGTGACCTGGATATGAATAATGTTTGTCTTGCTTTTGCCCTGAAATTCTGATATCCAGTTTTATGACTCAAATTCACTTTCTCTTCTCCATTAGCCATCACTGCCTTTAGAGAAAGTTGATTCTGCTAACAGAATCTTCGAGAAACACAAAAGCAGCAAGGAGTGGGAAACATATTGGCTAACTAGTTTGTGTATCAGCTCATTGAGGAAAAAAAATGTTTCTGTAAAATATTCTCACCATTAGGTGGTTCTCATTCAATTTGAGAGTCATATATCCTGCATCCAGTTCTTAAATTGTTCTTAGCTTCAGCTGGCTGCTGTGCCTTAGGACATAACCGTGGGAATAGTAGAAACAGCTTAAGTCCAGGGAAGGACATTCAAGATTAACTTTGCTTATTTTTTTTAAATATATTTCTTTCTTTTTTTTTTTAATATATTTTATTGATTTTTTACAGAGAGGAAGGGAGAGAGATAGAGAGTTAGAAACATCGATGAGAGAGAAACATCGATCAGCTGCCTCCTGCACATCTCCTACTGGGGATGTGCCCGCAACCCTGGTACATGCCCCTGACCGGAATCGAACCTGGGACCCTTCAGTCCTCAGGCTGACGCTCTATCCACTGAGCCAAACTGGTTTCGGCTTAAATATATTTCTTTATTGATTTCAGAGAGGAAGGGAGAGAGGGAGAGAGATAGAAACATCAATGATGAGAGAGAACCATTAATCAGCTGCCTCCTGCACGGCCCCTACTGGGGATCGAGCCTGCAACCTGGGCACGTGCTGTTAGCCAGAATCGAACCCGGGACCCTTCAGTCCGCAGGCCGATGCTCTATCCACTGAGGCAAACTGGCTAGGGCACAACTTTGCTTATTTTGCTTAGGGCTGTGCCTGACTGCTTCAGCCACCTACTTGAGACAGGAAATGAGGCACCGCGATGCCAGGCTAAGATGCTATGACTTGACACTTGCAGGCCATGGGCCACTGGTGCTGAGAGGAAGAGACTGGCTGAGTGGAGGAGAGAGACCAGGCCTTCCCTAGATCTGAACAGACGGGAAAAGGGATACTTCCTGGGGTCCGGAGGCCATCCCAGCTGGGAGGAGGGCTTGTCCCTGTCTCTAGTTGTCACTTCCTCTGTTCTTCCCTCAATTTCTGCAGCAATGCCAGAGCTTCCCCCAAGGGCTCTCTCACCTGCTCTGTTTTTTATTTTCTTTCTCTCCAGGTGTGAATCAACTTCTTGGGCCTTGGTTCTGAGTTGGAAGAGATGTTACAGAAAGTGGAGAGCAAAAATGTGGGGGGAAATAAAAGGATTTTTTCCCCCCAGTGCTGCCCAGTGTGTTTATTGGGAATTAGATGAGGTGGGAATTTTAAAAGTAGGTTGGTTTGGGAGGTTCAGGGGATTTTTCCTTGTTGATTCTTAGTTTAGGATACAGGTTGTCCTAGGGCAGTGATGGCGAGCCTATGACACGCATGTCAGAGGTGACACGCAAACTCATTTTTTTGGTTGATTTTTCTTTGTTAAATGGCATTTAAATATATAAAATAAATATCAAAAATATAAATCTTTGTTTTACTATGGTTGCAAATATCAAAAAATTTCTATATGTGACACGGCACCAGAGTTAAGTTAGGGTTTTTCAAAATGCTGACAAGCCGAGCTCAAAAGGTTCGCCATCACTGTCCTAGGGCCTGGGTTACTGCAGCTCTCCGCAGGGTTGTACCTTGGCTTTGGAAAACACCTGGTTTTGACCCAGCTCTGCCACCTTGTGCCTATGAAATAATTTCAGCTAGTTGCGAGAGTCAGGTGGGTTTAGTCATGTAAAAGGCCTCAGTTTGCTGAAAGGATGTGACAGATTACCCGGCAAAGATTCCTCGAACTTGGCAGCCCAAGGCCAGGCTGTCCGGTTACTAAGCTGAGCAGCCCATATTCCCGCCTTTTCCGCGCCACACACCAACCTCCCTTCACTCCTCCCAGGATCTACCCTGCGCGCAGGCGCGATCACGTCTTTTTCCTTCCGCCCGCGCCCCCTCAAAGCTTGCCCTAGCAACAAGCTCGGGCTCCCCGCTAAGGTGGGGCGAACGCATGCGCCGCAGTCCCCTCCACCGCCAGTTGTCGGAAAGCGCGCTGGACTCCGCCCTCCCCAAGCCTAGCCCTTCGCCCCGCCTCCCACCCGGGTCCGCGTGGCGGGGCGCGTGCGCACTCTGGCTCCCTAGCTGCCTATCTTCCAGGCCGCGGCGGTCAGGAGAGAGGGGCGGGGCCCCAGAGGAAGCGGCCCCGCCCTCTTTGGCCGGGCGTCCCTACGGCGCCTGCGCGCTCCCGCCCGGTCTCCATCTTGGAATTGGGAGGAAGAGGGAGAGGGAGACCGGGACGAGACCTGGGTTGTGGTGCGGCGAGAGGCTGAGACAGAAGAGGAGAGGGCGAGAGGGTGCCGGGACTGCCCTTAGCTACAGTCTCTCAGCTACCCCCAGGAGAGAGAAGGAGAAGGGGAGGAGGCCGGGGCGGGAGTGGGGCTGTCACCCTCCGACCCTGACGTGAGAGGGGCCATTTGGCCGGACGTCCTAGGGGTGGGCGCCCTGTCGGCGGCCGGAGACCTGGGGCTCTGGTGCTTCAGTCCTGAATTTCCGGGCTTGACCCCTCGTTTCTCCAGTCTCCGGGTATTTGCCCCACAGATTGCAGATATCCGCGACTTGGGTCCCAGCCTCTCTAAACCTGGGTCCTTATTTTACCGGGGTTCAGGGCCCTGCGGGCGGCAGTATCCGGGGTTTACTCCCCGCGCGTTCGAGTCCCAGATCAGCGCCCCCCGTTCGGCTCTCTGGGGCTCAGACCCCACAGCCAGAAACCCGGGACTCGGCAGCTGTCGCCCTCGAGGAGGAGGACTGGACCGCGAGGTCAGACCAGGCTGTCACCCCTTCCCCTCCCGGGGAGGCTTCCCGGGCCCGCCCCTCGGGGAGGGAGAAAGCCGAGGAGGAGGAGGTGGCGAGGGGAGAGGTCTCCTTGCCCCTCGCCCAGCTTGGCCGAGCCGCTGGAGGACCCCAGGAGGAGTCGGAAGCGCGGGGGCACCATAGTGACCCCTACCAGGTGAGACCCGGGGTGCAGGGACGCGGGTCCCTGTGTCTGGTATGGAGAAGAAAGGGCGCTCCTTCCTCAGCCGCCGGGCCTGCGGAGGGCCTCGCCTCGGAGGGGGAAGCCCCGCGGGGCAGTGGTCAGCCTCTGACGAGCCTTGCCTGCTGCTGCCACCGCTTCCCCTTTCTCGTCCCTTCATTATGTCTGTCTGATGGGGCCTCAGGTGACGGGTCTCTGCTGTCACCGGGCGTCACGCCCTGGGGGTGTGAGCTCATCGGATGGGTTTGCCCCCTTCTGATCCTCCCCTTAGCTGTGCCCCTCACAGTCACCTCCTCTGCCTTATTGTAGCCTGTTAACTGGCTGGTCGGGGGTGGGGGTCCCCACGTCTCTGAGCCCCATGGTCGGTCTGCTGCTCCGTGTTTTAGGCATGGCCCGGTTGGGCCTCTTGTCCTTTCAAGGAAGTGTGTGTGTGTGTGTGCGTGTGTGCGCGCATTTGTGTTTGGCGGTGCCAGGCAGTATTTCCCCCAGCTATGTCGTGAGAATGTCATACAGTTGTCAGCGATCTATCGTTTACAAAGTGTTGTACACCCATTTTCTCACGTGACCCCCCCCCCCCTTCACCCTTTTTTAAAAGTATATGTTTTTATTGATTTTTGGAGAGAAAGGGAGAGGGAGAAAAACACCGATGTGAGAGCAAAGCACATGAGAGGGAAGCATCTCCCTGTAGGCTGCCTCCTGTATGCCCCCCGCTGGGTCTTGAGCCCACACCCGGGGCACATGCCCTGACCAGGAATTGAACTGGCAACCTTTCGTTTCCACACGGGCTGGGGCCCCCTTTGTCCTTTCATTGCTATCTCCCCATTTTACAGTCGAGAATATTAAGGCCCGGAGAGGTTGCCCAAGGTCACTCAGTGGCAGAATCAGGGTTTGAGTTGTGGTAAGATTTAAGAATGGGAGGAAGAGGAGCTTCCTTGTTTGGGAGGGCTGTACTCAGGAGCTTTTCCAGATGGGAGGGAGGCTCTGGCGCCTGCCTCTGCCTCATGATTTTTCTCTGCACTCTGACCTTCATCTTTACTGTGATCCCAGCCTTTGGCCTGGGTTCCTCAGAGGGCCCTCTCTTCTGACAAATGGTGTCTCTTCGTAGTTAAAGCCAAGCTGCTGGGGTGGGATGTCCCCAAAGTATTAAAACCTTGTGGTGACCCTGGAGGCGTGGAAGGAAAAATCCATATGCCAAATGTCCGCATAGTGTTCCTAAGTATGGGATCTCATTAAAAATTTCACAACAGCCCTCTGCTCTCATTCATTTTCCTGAAAAGACCAACTCTAAGGAACTTACCAAAGCCCTGTTGCTGTATATTTTGGGTGAATGTACTACTGGTAGTGTGGGGATAGACAGTCTTGGATTTCCTCGCCTGCAGAATGGAGCTAACATGGTCCATTTTAGAAGGTGGTTCTGATGTAGCGCAGATCTTGGTCGTCGTTCAAACGTCCGATGTTATTTGAGGAAGAGGCCCCATGTCCTGTGGCCTAGGGTTCTGTGTTGGCATTCTTGGTTGAGAGCTGGTAAAGAGGTCAAGAAGATCCCCTTGGCAGGTTGTGAGCTCCTGCCTTTGTGTGTGGTTGTGCGGTTGGGGTGAGGGGTGCTTGGCAGGAGAATGGAGAAAGGGCCTGCTTTGAGCAGCCTGGGAGCTGCTGAGGGCCATCAATCTCCAGGCTATTCTGAGCCCTCTGCACCCTGGGGCCACTAGCGTGAGCTGGGCTTGCTTCTTGCCCACCAGCTTCCAGTTGAGCTGAGGAGACAAAATTAACAACACAATAGGAAACAATGCATGACAATATAATTACATGCTAGATTGGTAGGCTCTTTAAGGAGTAGAACTGCCCTGGGAGTCCAGCTCTGCTGAAGGCTTCTTTGTGCCTGAATTCCAACAAGTGCTTAGTCAGGAGTTTGGCCTGGAATCCCCTTGTGGGTGTGGGGGGGTGTGTGTGTGTGTGGGGGGGGTCTTGGCTTTGATGCTGGAGTTTCTCTGGATGTTTGGCTGGGTGCTCTAGCAGTTCTCCCTAAGCACTGAGTGATCAAGGAAAGCTTCCTGTAGGAGGTGGCTAGGCTTGTAGTGAGTTGCTTAGAGAGGAATGAGCACACAGGCCTGACTGGAGAGGAGAAGGTCCTGTTCTCTGACCTTGGAGAAGTCCTCTTTCCTTTCTATGCCTCAGTGGCCTCATCTGTGAAATGGTGATCATGAGCCTGCCCTGCTTATTTCACGGTGCTGTTTTGAAAGCACAGTGATAGAAGACCAGTTTTGGGAAAGTCATTTAACCTTCCTGAGCCTGTTTCCTCATCTGCAAAATAAGGGTACCAGTAATAACCTCATAAGGTTATGTGTGGTGAGGATTGAATGAGAGGTAATGCATGTAAGGTGTTGCTACGCATGCTCAATACGTTATTTGTACACTGTAAATGCCCTGTATCTGTGTGTGATGCCTATGCAATTGGGCTGGACAGAAAAGGTAGCCCAGATCGCAGAGCCATTTCTCTCCCTGTCCTTCCTACTTTAGATCTCCCTGCCACAGTGTCCCTAGCCCTTTTTGAGAATGAGTCTTCTGGCCCCTCTGGGCCAGTACCCACTTCTAACAATGGCCGGATTTCCACTGCCTCCGGCCTGGCCATTTCCTGCTCTCTTCAGAGTGTGAGAGGTTGAGGGAGGAGGGGGCCTCAAAGCTAAGAGGAATGGGAAGGTGCCTGGAAATTTGGACTGTGGGACTTGGGGGACAGGACCCTTGGGGATTTGGGGGTCTGGCTGGAAGGCAGAATCTTTTATTCTTGAAGGAGGAAGTAGGGATTATAGGGAAATGGAGCTTGTTGAGGTCTGGGGAGGGTGGTAAGAATGCTTAGCTCCCACTCTTCTTAGCTGTTTTAGGGACTCTGGCCCTGTGGCCCATTCTTTGATTCTCAGGGCAAGTTCTTTTTTCTTTTTTCTTTTTTTTTGAGCTTTAATGTTGTTCCTAATCTCCCCATACCCTTCCTCAGCAGTGCCTCCCCCTCATCAGGGAACTAGGAAGGAGAAGGCAGAAACTTGGGCCCCTTCCTCTCTCTGACAGCCCATCCTTGGCCCCATTTCCATTCTCCAGGTCAGGCCCCACTCTCAGGGCCCTCAGGGGCCACCATGCCAGCTGGGAGCCGGGCTGGGAGCCTGAAGGACCCTGATGTGGCTGAGCTCTTTTTCAAGGATGACCCTGAAAAGCTCTTCTCTGACCTTCGGGAAATTGGCCATGGCAGCTTTGGAGCTGTGTACTTTGTGAGTTGGGGCTTGGGAGGGTAGGGCAGGGATGGGGGCTGCATTCTCCCTGCTGTGGACCTCCAAGTAGCTCTCTATACTACACCACGCCCTCTCCTGTGCCAGCAAGTCTTCTCGCTGCCCAGTTCTCACTGGGTGCCTTCACCACCTTCTGGTCTGGTCCTCTAGGCCCGGGATGTCCGGAATAATGAGGTGGTGGCCATCAAGAAGATGTCCTACAGTGGGAAGCAGTCTAATGAGGTGGGTCAGACTTAACAAGAATGGGTTGGGGGTAGGAGACTCCTGTCTCAAGATGCAGACTGAGTAAGTCTCTGCTCCCCCTGACGCCTCCCAGAAGTGGCAGGACATCATCAAGGAGGTTCGGTTCCTACAGAAGCTCCGGCATCCCAATACCATTCAGTACCGGGGCTGTTACCTGAGGGAACACACGGCTTGGGTGAGCTGGCCCCTGTCTCTGGCCTGATCTTTGCCCCTCTCAGGCCCATCCTTATCTTGGTCTAGTCTCTTAGGTGGGCTCTGTTTGGAGTGCTGGTGTGGGAATCTTGGGAAGGAGAGAGTCTCTCCCAACCTTTTTATTTCTCAGACAAAGCCATGAGCAGCAGTGTCTGCCCAGAAGGAGAGGCTGGTTTGAAGGGTGACATAGACTATTAGCAGTTGGAACAAGGGCACATGGGTTGGAAGAGCTGGAATGGAGATTGGAGCTTTGAAGGGATTCAGGTGGGAGAGGCTCTGACTCTAGGGACTCTTCCACCACCCCCTCATTTTCTCAGTTGTCCTTCCTCCCTGTCATTACCCTCGGGGCATTGCCTGAGTGGAGGATAGAGCAAGGAAGCTCTCTATTTTGGATCTCTGCCCAAGAGAGATGGGCCAGGGGTGGCCAGTTCCGCTGATCTCTGACCCTTGACCCTTCCTTAGCTGGTGATGGAGTATTGCCTGGGCTCAGCTTCTGACCTTCTAGAAGGTAAGTAACTCTGTCACAGTGGAAGAAGGGAGAAGAGCAGAGAAGCTGTAGGGGAAGGGTTAAGGGAAACTTGTTCCAGTCTCACCCTTGGTCTCCCTCAGCTTGATGTTTTTCCCTCACTCCCTAGTGCATAAGAAGCCCCTTCAGGAGGTGGAGATTGCAGCTGTGACCCACGGGGCCCTTCAGGGCCTGGCTTATCTGCATTCCCACAACATGATCCATAGGTACAAGCAGCACTGATGATGTCTGGGAGGGAGGGGGAGTGCTCACTACACCACTCTGCATTTAGCTGGGCTACAAGCCTTCTTGGAACTTGGTGCTATAGTCCCCACCCAGCCTTCCTGAGATGCATGTCTTATTCCTGTGCTTTGCTTCTTTGGCAGGGATGTGAAGGCTGGAAACATCCTGCTATCAGAGCCAGGCTTGGTAAAGCTGGGGGACTTCGGCTCCGCATCCATCATGGCACCTGCCAACTCCTTTGTGGGCACCCCATACTGGTGAGTGGGAGTGGTGGTGATTGGAGAGACCTGCCAGAAAGTTGGGAGCAGGAGTTGGCAGGATCTGGGCAGGTAATTAGTCTCTTTCGTCTGAACTCCCAGGATGGCTCCGGAGGTGATCCTGGCAATGGATGAAGGGCAGTATGATGGCAAGGTGGATGTCTGGTCATTGGGGATAACGTGCATCGAGCTGGGTAAGGATATCCTCCACTCTGCTCCCTCCATCCTCTTTTCCCTTCATTCCCTTCTCTTTCTCTTATTATCCCCATACGATACCATCCTTTTAGGTCTCCAGGCTTCTGCTCATTTTGACTCTACGCTTGATTTCCAATACAGGCAGCTGTCAAATTCTGCCAATTTTTTATTTGTTTATTTTATTTTTGTTAATCCTCACCCAAGGATATTTTTCCCTTGATTTTTATTTTTATTAGTTTGTTGTTGTTGTTTTAATTTTTATTATTTTTTTAATCAGAGAGGAAGGGAGAGGGAGAGAGAGATAGAAACATCAATGATGAGAGAATTATTGATCGGCTGCCTCCTGCACGCCCCCCACTGGAGATCAAGCCCACAACCTGGGCATGTGCCCTTGACCGAAATCGAACCTGGGACCTTTCAGTCCGCAGGCCGATGCTCTATCCACTGAGCCAAACCACCTAGGGCTCCATTGATTTTTAGAGAGTGGAAGGGAGAGAGAGAGACAGAGAGAAACATTGATGTGAGAGAGACACATCAATTGGTTGCCTCCTACATGCACCCCAACCTGGGCCGGGGAACCTACAACCGCTGTACATGCCCTTCACCAGAATTGAATCTGGGACCCTTCAGTCTGCGGGCTGATGCTCTATCCACTGAGCCAAACTGGCTTGTGCAAATTCTGCCAGTTTTTATACCTAAAGATTTCATAGCATTCATCTCTTCTGTCTAATACTCTAGTTCTAAACTTTTTTTTTAGCGCAGACTGTGTACCATGTATGTGCTAGTAGGTTCTGGGAGTATAGCAGTGCATAAGGCTCCTGCCTTCATGGAATTTATATTCAAGTTGGGAAAACAGGCATGTTTTCTTTTAATGTAGTAAGAGCTGAATGGGGGAGTTAAAGGAATAGTACAACTCTAAAACAAGGGATATGACCTAGTTCAGAGGCTGAGGAAGGTCTCCTTGTAGCAGAGATAGCTAAATGGAACCACAAGGCAAATTGTAGTTAGCTGTTTGAAGACTGTAGGGAAGAGCGTTTAGACAGGTAAGAGCAGGCATGGGGAGCTGAAACTAGTTTCAGTTATTTGAAATAATGCAGTAAAGAGCAGTGAGTGATACGGACAGAGGTAGGCTCCAGTGAGTTCATAATGCCTTGAAGCCATGTCAAGATTCTCATACTTGTCAGCCTGCACTATTGAAACAACTATTTAATGAGGTAATGTTTGTAAGACCTCCAACAGGGTGCCAGACATAGACTAGTTGTCCCAAGAAAGAGATGCTGTTGCCCTAGCACAGGGGTCCTCAAACTACGGCCGCGGGCCACATGCAAATACAAATATTGTATTTGTTCCCTATTTGTTTTTTACTTCAAAATAAGATATGTGCAGTGTGCATAGGAATTTGTTCATAGTTTTTTTTTAAACTATAGTCCGGCCCTCCAACGGTCTGAGGGACAGTGAACTGGCCCCCTGTTTAAAAAGTTTGAGGACCCCTGCCCTAGCAGGTTTGGCTCGGTGGATAGAGCATTGGCCCGTGGACTGAAGGGTCGTGGCTTCTATTCCAGTCAAGGGCACGTACCTGGGTTGCAGGCGCAATCCCCGGCTCTGGTAAGGGCCCATGTGGGAGGCAACCAATGAATATCTTTCTCATATTGATGTTTTTCTCTCTGTGTCTCTCCCCTCCCTTCCACTCTCTAAAAATCAATGGAAAAATATCCTCAGGTGAGGATTAACAAACAAACAAACAAAAAAGAAAGATGCTGTTAGTTATTCTTATAAGCAACTTCCTGCAGTGATCTTTCCTACTGCAGTCTCTCCTATGTCACAGACATCTGCTTAAGCTCTGTTGTTTCACTCCCTTCCTCAGAGCCAGCAGTGGCTCTCTGTTGCTTTCAATTCTGAAGTCATATCCATCTTTTCTTACACCAAGCTAAAGACTGCTTCCTAAAACCTGGCTTTCCTCTTCAGGAGTGCCACCCCGGTGTGCCAAGTACTTTTCCACTTTCTTGCCTTGATTTCTTTTGTGTCCACTGCCCAAGGAGAGAAATTTGTACATGGCCATCTCTGCATGTCTGCATTTACCATTTGAGGCTGCAACCAGACAGGTTATGCAAAGACGTGAAGCAGGCCAGGAATAAGAAAAATTCAGAGCTGTCCATTTTATTCCTAGTTTTGGTAGAGACATAGGTACAGAGAAATATTTCTCTACAATTAAAAAAAAAATCACAAAAAAAACCATCAATCTTGATGATAAATGGCAACTGATAGTCAGGATCAGAGAAGCAAACTGGAGATTGCTATTGCTTATCTCCAGCTCATTGTTATGCAGGAATTTAGGCTCTAATTCACCAGATCTAAGTTTTTAAGATAAACTGGAGAGTTAGATTATTATTATTATTTGTTATGTGGAATTTAATTTAAAAATCACTATGTGGGCCAAAAACATAAACAACATAAAACATTTGACTGAGCTACTTGGGGCTCCTGGCTTGCAATTTCTCATCTAAGTCTAGCTCCAATATCCCTTTTTCCAAAAGACCTTCCCTGAATTCCCTGCAAATGTACCAGCGGGAAGGCCCACCACACACCCAGCTTCCCAGCCATTTACCTGTCTCCCTCTTGTGCCAGCTAACAGTTTGAACTTGATATTATTTGTCCAGCCCTATTTAATCTTTCTGTCAGACTGGAAGTTCGTTGAGGACAGGACCTAGTTCTTGTTTTTCTTTGCCTTCCCCATAATATTTAGCAAGCTTTTTGCTCTCATTTGGCACCTAATAAATAATAATTTGGCTGATAACTGAATGTGCTTTCTTCTGCCTTCTTTGGTGCTTTTGCATGTGTTATTTTATTTGATCTCTACTTCACCTTGTGCAGGTGAAAGGACGGGTGTTGCATTTTCCAGAGGGAGAGCATTGAGATTATGTGAATTGCTCAGAGTCATGCAGCCAAGAAGTCAGGGAGCTGGAATGTGAACCCAAATCTTCTGATTTCCGTTCCAGTCTCCTCTACCCACTGCCATCTCTCACTTTCTCCCACTTGACCTTTCTTTGTAGCGGAACGGAAACCACCACTGTTTAACATGAATGCAATGAGTGCCTTATACCACATTGCACAGAATGAGTCCCCTGTGCTCCAGTCAGGACACTGGTAAGGGCTTGGGTCCCTGGGCCCCGGGGTTAGGCCATAGGGTAAGGCTGCCTGACTCATCCCTTCCCCACCCCTCCCTCACCCTCCTGTGACTACTAGGTCTGAGTACTTCCGGAATTTTGTCGACTCCTGTCTTCAGAAAATCCCTCAAGACAGACCAACCTCAGAGGTTCTTCTGAAGGTGAGGACTCACTGGCCTAGGATTCTTCTAGAACTGTAGCTTGTTTGAGGTATAAGAAACCCCTCAATGAAATTAGTGATTCCCACCAAAAACTTCATTTATTAATTCCCACCCCCTCCCTGTTACCCCATAGACTCTGTTGTTCGATTTTGTCTACCAGACTGCCTTTATTAAGTAATAATTTGTTTTCCCATCTTTTATTAATCAAAGATGTATATAATTGCGAGCCAGGACTTCTGGTCAGCATGTGATAACCAGGGTTACTACACTGATCTGATGTAAATCAAGCCAAAAGCCTGTGTAGCCTTGTCATGGGTAAATGTATGATTTCCCTTAGGTGTTTTTTGACTTAACAAAAGTAGAGGGGCCCCTATTCCCTTCACAGATCCACGGGGGCCTAAGGAGCCCTAGTTGGGAACTGACATAGATTGTCTAGTTTGACAGTTGTTTTGTTACTGTGGGATACCTTATGAGGCCCAGAGAGGCCTCATGACATGTCCGTGGACATGCAGCACTTTGATAAAAGGACCTGGACTGGAATCCAGATGTGACTGGTCTTGCCTGTCAGCCATGGGTGAAAGAATAAGAGACTGGGGAGATTGGGTGGTGAAAATTAATGTGGGAGGAAGTGTTGGGACAAGGCCAGCATCCACCCATGAGGACATGGGTCCCAGGGGATTGCCTCAGGCTAGAGGGAATGCCAGCACCCATAGGATATTGAGGGTCGTGGGGGTGCTTGGCAGCAGCCTCAGTGTTCTCTTTCCCCAGCACCGCTTTGTGCTCCGGGAGCGGCCACCCACAGTCATTATGGACCTAATTCAGAGGACCAAGGATGCTGTGCGGGAGCTGGACAACCTGCAGTACCGCAAGATGAAGAAGATACTATTCCAAGAGGCACCCAATGGCCCTGGTGCTGAAGCCCCAGAGGAGGAGGAGGTGACCCAGCTTGCCCTGCCACCCTTTACCACCGTGTTGTACTTGCCTCGTAGCAGCTGCTTGGCCCCCTTACCCATCCCTCCTCACACCCACTGTCTCCTTGTGCTGCCTCCATGTACACACCCCTTGTTCTTCCCCTTCCCCGCCCAACAGCCTACGCCCTGTCTACAGGAGGCGGAGCCCTACATGCACCGAGCTGGGACGCTGACCAGTCTAGAGAGTAGCCACTCAGTGCCCAGCATGTCCATCAGCGCCTCTAGTCAGAGCAGCTCAGTCAACAGCCTAGCAGATGCTTCAGACAATGAGGAGGAAGAAGAGGAAGAGGAAGAGGAGGAAGAAGAGGAGGAAGGCCCTGAAGCCCGGGAGATGGCCATGATGCAGGAGGGGGAACACACAGTCACCTCCCACAGTTCCATTATCCACCGGCTGCCGGTATGCAGCTCACCCTGAGTAGGCCTGACAGTGGAAAGACCCAACCCCAGCTCTTCAGCTCAGGCACCGTCTGGGTTCCCTTCTCTCCCGCCCAAGCATGACTCCCTCTTCTCTAAATCTGACTGGGTCTGCAAGGAACTCCCTGTGGGCCCAGTGGCCTCTGAGCCTGGGTATCCTTTCCACCTTTCCTCCAGGGCTCTGACAACCTATATGATGACCCCTACCAGCCAGAGCTGACCCAGGGCCCTCTCCAGCAGCCTGCAGCCCCAGCTCCCACTTCTACCACCTCTTCTGCCCGCCGCCGGGCCTACTGCCGCAACCGGGACCACTTTGCCACCATCCGTACTGCCTCCCTGGTAAGTGCAGCCATTCTCCCTCGGGCCAGAGGGCCCGATCATCTAAGTCCAGAAATGGTTTTCTCCTATGGCACGTGGTTAAGTCCAAATGCTACCCTCGCTTATGGTAGCTGTCTCTTGCCTTCTCTTCACTTCAGCCTCCAGGGGATTGGCCACATGGGTATGCCTAGCTTGGCAGACTCTTACCCCGTTTTTGTGGCTGGGCTTAAATCATGTCTCCTTGGGTGCCTTCCCAGGCCCCTGCCAATTGGGTGCTCCTGAACAGCATTATGACAGATGTGCTGGATTCTGTGTTTGTGGAGGGCTAGGGTGGTGGTCAGGCATCTGCCTCATACCAGTGATTGGCTCTCAGGTTCACATACATGCCTATATTTAACCCGGCCCCTCTGGGAGGGAGCCAGGATGATCCCATCTGAGAGGTGAGGCAGCCATGACTCAGAGGCCTGCTTGCCTGAGGCACTGCCCTAGCATTGTTGACGGTTGTCAAATTCTGTAAGCAGACGTTGGTCCTTTCCTAACATTAAGTCATAGCAGTGTTTTCCCAGTTGACAGGGAAAAGTGGGTAGACATTTAGATTACATTCCTGCTTAGCTGCAAGCACCAACAACCCCTTACTTGGTCTAGTGATCTCTGCATGTGGTTGGTTCTGTTAGGTCAACTCTTCAACTCCAGTGATGCTTGGTTCTTTGTGATACTGTGCAGAGAAATCTGTGACTTCCAGGGTATTGGCCACCTGGACAATGGACCTGAGCTCAAATCTGAGCTGAGGACATCCAGTCCCAGTGTTCTTGTTATTCCAACATCTCATGGCCCAGATCCAGTTCTGAACTTAGGCTATAATGATCCTCAGTGTCTGCTGAAGGAGAACGAAGCCAATACTTAGTGGTTCACAGTGTTCTAGACACTAGTACATACTAGTATGTATCAAAGTTAATCTCCACAGCCCTCTATGAGGAGGTATTATGGCCCCATTTAATAGACGAGGAAACTGAGGTTTAGCAACCTTAACTTGCATGAGGTCACATGGTTAGTAAGTGGCAGAGCTGGGACAGGGACCCAGGTCTGTATGATTACTCTCTTTTTGTTGTTATTAATCCTCACCTGAGGATATTTTCCCATTGATTTTTAGAGAGAATGGAAGAGAGGGGAAGAGACAGAGAAAAACATTGATGTGAGAGAAATACATCAGTTGGTTGCCTCCCGCACTCACCCTGAGCAAGGCCAGGGATCGAGCCCGCAACCTAGGTCTGCGTCCTTGACCAGAATTGAACCTGGGACCCTTCATTCCATAGGCTGACGCTCTGTCTGCTGAGCCAAACCGGCCTGGACTGTATGATTACTCTTTTGAACTAATCTGAATTGTCCTACTTTTACACCGGGCCCTGTGCTCAGTACCTTTTATTATCTCATCAACCTGTGAAATCAGTTATATTGTCATTATCCAGCTGAGGGCTCAGAGAGGTTATGTGTGAGGAAGGTACCAAATGTGCTAATTAAACCCATGAGTCTAAAACCCATGTTCTTTCTTCATGGAGCACGAAGACTGTGTGTGCTAATAAAATGGGGGCCAAGGCTGAGCCCTTCTTCTCATCCTCTCTCCTGCCCCAGGTCAGCCGTCAGATCCAGGAGCATGAGCAGGACTCAGCTCTGAGGGAGCAGCTAAGTGGCTATAAGCGGATGCGACGACAGCACCAGAAACAGTTGCTGGCCCTGGAGTCACGGCTGAGGGGTGAACGTGAGGAGCATAGTGCACGGCTGCAGCGAGAGCTTGAGGCACAGCGGGCTGGCTTCGGGGCTGAGGCAGAAAAGCTGTCACGGCGGCACCAGGCCATCGGTGAGAAGGAGGCACGAGCTGCCCAGGCTGAGGAACGAAAGTTCCAGCAGCACATCCTAGGGCAGCAGAAGAAGGAGCTGGCTGCCCTGCTGGAGGCGCAGAAGCGAACCTACAAACTTCGGAAGGAGCAACTAAAGGAGGTGGGATAGGCTCCAGCAGTGGATAGGGCCTGGTGGTGAAAGAGGCAGTCCCTGACCATCCTGCTCTCCCCACTGCCCAGGAGCTTCAGGAGAACCCCAGCACACCCAAGCGGGAGAAGGCTGAGTGGCTTTTGCGGCAGAAGGAGCAGCTACAGCAGTGCCAGGCGGAAGAGGAGGCAGGGCTGCTACGGCGGCAGCGCCAATACTTTGAGTTGCAGTGTCGCCAATATAAGCGCAAAATGCTGCTGGCTCGTCATAGCCTGGACCAAGATCTGCTGCGAGAGGTGGGTCACCCCATTCCCCTCCCGGATTCCAGACATCCTTTTAAAATAAATACATAGCCCTAACCGGTTTGGCTCAGTGGACCGGCCTGAGGACTGAAAGGTCCCAGGTTCAATTCCAGTCAAGGGCATGTACCTTGGTTGTGGGCACATCCCCAGTAGGAGGTGTGCAGGAGGCAGCTGATCGATGTTTCTAACTCTCTATCTCTCCCCCTTTCTTTCTGTAAAAAAATTAATAAAAAATATTTTAAAAAATAATAAATAAAAATTAAAATATATATATGAAATCAATATATATATATAAATTGATTTCAGAGTGATATATATAATATAATCTATATATATATTGATTTCAGAGAGGAAGGGAAGGGGAGAGAGAAATAGAAACATCAGTGATGAGAGAATCATTGATTGGCTGCCTCCTGCATGCCCCATACTGGGAATGGAGCCCACAATCCAGGCATGTGCCCTGACAGGGAATCGAACCTCAACCTCCTGGTTCACAGGTCAACGCTCAACCACTGAGCCATGCTGGCCAGGCCCAGACATCCTTTTTCATTTGCCTCACTTGTCTTTTGCCTCAGCCCACCTTCATGTTATGGTTCTGCTTCTCTTGAACACCCCTTTTGCTTCTCATGCCCACCAGAAAGACCCTGCTAGAGTTCCCTTAATATTCTGTTCCCAGCCCTAGCCCGTTTGGCTCAGTGGATAGAGCGTCGGCCTGCAGACTGAAGGGTCCCAGGTTCGATTCTGGTCAAGGGCATGTGCCTTGGTTGCAGGCACATCCCCAGTGGGGGGTGTGTAGGAGACAGCTGATCGATGTTTCTCTCTCATCGATGTTTCTAACTCTCTATCCCTCTCCTTCCTTTCTGTAAAAAATCAGTAAAAAATATATATATGTTTAAAAAAAAAAATTCTGTTCCCAGACCAGCCAGGAGTTTGGCTCCCTTATATCCCTCATCTTCCCACCCTCAGCTCCTTCTGCCAAAGAGTTTTGGGGCTCTCACACCAACAAGGTTTCCTAACTGGACTCTGGGCCCCGCCTCTCTTCTGCTTCAGGACTTGAACAAGAAACAAACACAGAAGGACTTGGAGTGTGCATTGCTGCTGCGGCAGCATGAGGCCACACGGGAGCTTGAGCTAAGACAGCTCCAGGCTGTACAGCGCACAAGGGCAGAGCTCACCCGCCTGCAGCACCAGACAGAGCTGGGCAACCAGCTGGAGTACAACAAGCGGCGTGAGCAAGAGTTGCGGCAGAAGCATGCGGCCCAGGTTCGCCAGCAGCCCAAGAGCCTCAAAGTACGTGCAGGCCAGCGTCCCCCGGCCCTCCCGCTCCCCATTCCTGGGGCTCTGGGGCCACCCAGCACAGGCACCCCTAGAGAAGAGCATCCCTGCTCATCTGGCCAGGAGGCAGTCTTTGGCCAAAGAATTCTGGGAGAGGAGGAGCAAGCAGTTCCAGAGAGAAGGATTCTGGGAAAGGAAGGGGCCACCTTGGAACCAGAGGAGCAGAGGATTTTGGGGGAAGAATCAGGAACCCCTAGTCCCAGTCCACAAAAACATAGGTGTTTGGTTGATGAGGAAGTTTGGGGTCTTACTGAGGAGGAGATAGAGGAGCTAAGAGTCCCCTCCCTGACACCTCAGGAAAGGAACATTTTGGGCCAGGAGGCAGCTGGGGCATGGAGGTTGTGGGAGAAGGAGTATAGGAGCCTCCTGGATGAGGAATTTGAGTTTGGCTGGGTCCAAGGCCCAGCTCTGACCCCAGTCCCTGAGGAGGAGGAAGAGGAAGAAGAGGAGGAGGGGGCTCCAATTAGGACTCCGAGGGATCCTGGAGATGGCTGTCCCTCACCAGACATCCCCCCTGAACCCCCTCCAACATATCTGAGACCTGGCCCTGCTAGCCAGTTCCCTGGACTCCTGTCCCATGGCCTCCTGGCTGGCCTCTCTTTTGCAGTGGGGTCCTCCTCTGGCCTCCTGCCCCTACTACTTCTGCTGCTGCTCCCACTGCTGGCGGCCCAGGGTGGGGGTGGCTTGCAGGCCTCGCTGCTAGCCCTTGAGGTGGGGCTGGTGGGCCTGGGGGCCTCCTACCTACTTCTTTGTACAGCTCTGCATCTGCCCCCCAGTCTGTTCTTACTCCTTGCCCAGGCCACTGCACTGGGGGCTATCCTGGGTCTGAGCTGGTGCCGAGGCCTTATGGGTGTCCCTCTGGGCCTTGGGGCCGCCTGGCTCCTAGCCTGGCCAAGCCTGGTTCTACCACTGGCAGCTATGGCAGCTGGGGGCAAATGGGTGCGGCAGCAGGGACCTCAGATTCGCCGGGGCATCTCTCGGCTCTGGTTACGGGCTCTGCTGCGCCTATCCCCCATGGCCTTTAGGGCCCTACAGGGCTGTGGGGCTGTTGGGGATCGGGGTCTGTTTGCCCTCTACCCCAAGACCAACAAGGATGGCTTCCGCAGTCGACTGCCTGTCCCTGGGCCTCGGCGGAGTAATTCCCGGGCTTCCCGACACCCACTAGCCCTATTGGCAAGGTTTTGGGCCCTGTGTAAGGGCTGGAACTGGCACCTGGCACGGGCCAGCCAGGGTTTGGCCTCCCGCTTACCTCCCTGGGCTATCCACACACTGGCCAGCTGGGGCCTGCTTCGGGTTGAACGGCCCAGCCGTATTCCCCGACTACTACCACGCAGCCAGCGCAGGCTAGGGCCCCCTGCCTCCCACCAACCACCACCAGGGACTCTAGCTGGGCGGAAATCCCGAACCCGTCAGTCCCGGGCCCTGCCTCCCTGGAGGTGACCAACTCTGGCGTTTCATCAGCCCGAATCTAGAGCATTGAGCACTTTATCTCCCACTACTCAGCGAAGATTCTGCAGTCCCAGTCCTCCCTTTCATCCCTCCTTCCTCAGTGTGCTCCCCCCACCCCCAACCCTTGGACCTCTAGGCAGGCAGCCCCCTCCACTAGAGCTCAGAAGTTACACTTTGTGTTCTCCTGAAGCTCCTCCCCCACCTTAAGTTATTGCTGTTCTCCCGCTGTGTGTGTGCTCATCCTCACCCTCATCAACTCAGGCCTGGGGCCAGGTGTGGTGGTGGGTGGAAAGAGTCATGTGTTTTTTTTTCTCTCTTTGATTTTGTTTTTCTGTCTCCCTTCCAACCTATCCCCTTTCCCCATCAAAAAAAGAAAAAGACAAACACAAATAAAATATCTAAGCGGAACTATACCTTTGGCCCAGGCTGCCTCTGTCTGCTTTGTCCTGCCGCCTAGCCTCCCTGGTATGCCCCAATCCAGACCCTTGGCCCCCAGTCCCATGACCTCTTCACCTCCATCTACGTTATCTCAACCCCTTTCATTCCTCAGCCTCATCCTCTCTGCCGTCAACTTTATTACATCATGACCACCACCAGCTTGGTGGTCTGGACCTCTTTGAGCTTTGACATATCTTATGCCCACAGTTCCCATTTGTGGATTCCTTAAGAGAGTCCTTAGGTTCTGGTCCTTTTGTCCTCATCCCCTGCTTTGTCTCCCAACCTGTTCCCTTTCTGGGAGCTGAATTTCTCTCCTGGCATCAGGCATTATTCTAGAGGGCTGGGGGATGGAACTGGGAACCCTGAATAGTAGGGGATGGTGAGTTTGGGGGCCAAGCAAGAGAGAATGGGGGCTGTGGAAATGGGATTGGTTGTGGGCTTGGAATGGGAGCTGAGTGTGTAAGGGGCTGTCTGGAATGTGGAAATCTGGCCAGGATGGCAGCTGTTGGCCCATTGAACTTGTCAGGCCCTTTCTGGCCACTTCTTTGCCCCTTTGCCTTATGTGGCCTGAGATGGGGCCACCTCTTCTTATCCATTTCTCAGCTCGGTGGTTGTCCTTCCCTCCTTCCCACCCAGAGGTACTGAACCTGGGCCTTCCTCTGTCTTCAGCTGTGTTGCTCTCTTCCATGGGTGTGTTGTGTGATTTGGTTTTCTCACTCTTCTTGTACACATTCCGTATCTGCTCACGTGCTTCTATCTCTAGGTCGTGTTTTCTGTGCATGGTCAAAGCTTCTTGTATGCCCTCAGTACTCTAAAGATTCCAGTTCCTTGTCCATGAACTCTCCTGCTGTTTCTTGTGTTTTCCACCCAACTCTGTGAACATGCTTTCGGAACCTTGTTTTCTTTGCATCTCTTGCCCATTGAGAATCTTCCTGATCTCTCTCAACACAATCCCATCTCTCCATGTCTGTCTGTATACAGTTCCCCCCGCCCCCTCTGTCTAACATGTTTTCTGTTTCTCTCCCTCTCCCTGTCTCTGTTTCTGTCTCTTCCTCTCTCTCTCTCTCTTTTCCCCTTCTCCCCTGATTGTTCCTCCTCCTCCTATTCCTCCTCCTCCTGTTCTTCCTCTTCCTCCTCTCCCTCTTCCTCTCCCCTGCCCCCATTTCCCCTCGGTCCATCCACTGCGTAGTCTAAGGAGCTGCAGATCAAGAAGCAGTTCCAGGAGACGTGTAAGATCCAGACTCGGCAGTACAAGGCTCTGCGGGCACACTTGCTGGAGACTACGCCTAAAGCTCAGCACAAGAGCCTCCTTAAGCGGCTTAAGGAAGAACAGACCCGAAAGCTGGCAATCCTAGCTGAACAATACGACCAGTCCATCTCAGAGATGCTCAGCTCACAGGCGGTGAGGCCTGGGGTCCAGAGAGGGAGCATGGCGGAGAGTGGCCTCCATTTCCCACTGGGTTATGGGCCCTGAAAGCAGGGGAGGGGGTGGATAGAGAAGGGGCTTTTTGTTCCTGGAAAACCTCAGATCTCTCCCACTGTTGGTATTCTCTGCAATGGTTTTATTCTCTCGCTTGAGTATTTTCTTAAGGTCTTGACAAAGCCAGCCTGCCTATTCTACCAAGAACCACCAAGGAAAGTGTGGCTGTAATTTTTCCTTGAGCCTGAGTTAGTTTAATGTGTGAATAGAAAATCAAAATGTTTGTAGCCTTCAGGCCAATTTCCTGATTTGTGGAGGATTTTGAAGGTTGCTGTTCTAAAAGTGATCACACATAAGTAACATGGAATGGGTCACTTAAATATACACATGGTGTAAAAAGTAACACTATTCATTGCCATTTTTTTACCCAATCCCACTTTTCAGAATTATTGTTAATAATTCATTATATTAGATTATTTCCTATGCATATTGAAGTTACATAAAATTTTTAAACAAGAATGAATCATATTTTACATACTATTCTTTAACTTTTTTCCACCTAATATTTCTTGGACCTCTTCCCATGTCAGTACACATATCTCTTTTTTTTTTTTAACAGCATAGAATTATCCATGGTATGAATATACCATAATTTATTTAACCCATCCCTTATTGGTGGACATTTAGGTTGTTTCCAGTATATTGCTATTACAACGCTTCAGTGAACACCTTCGAGCACATGTGCAAGTATACCTTGGGGATAAATTCCTGGAAGTGTAATTGCTGTGTCACAGGGTATGACGACCTTTCATTTTGGTAGATGTTGACACTGGCTGCTTCTTGAAACCTTAGGGCCCAGGCCTACCTGGGGCAGGGGAGGATTGTGGGGGTTGGGGAGAAGGCCCCTTAAAATTAGTTCTTCCTATTTTCCAGCTGCGGCTTGATGAGACCCAAGAGGCAGAGTTCCAAGCCCTTCGGCAGCAGCTTCAACAGGAACTGGAGCTACTCAATGCTTATCAGAGTAAGATCAAGATTCGCACGGAGAGTCAACACGAGAGGGAGTTGCGAGAGCTGGAACAGAGAGTAGCTCTGAGGCGGGCACTGCTAGAGCAGCGGGTAAGAGGGCTTGGCCTCCAGGATGGGGTGGGCAGTCCCCTCTAACCCTCACTGGACTCTCTAATCTCTTCTGGGTGTTCCAGGTGGAAGAGGAGCTGCTGGCCCTGCAAACAGGGCGTTCTGAACGAATCCGGAGTTTGCTCGAGCGGCAGGCCCGTGAGATCGAGGCTTTCGATGCTGAGAGCATGAGGCTGGGTTTCTCCAGTATGGCTCTGGGGGGCATTCCAGCCGAGGCTGCTGCCCAGGGCTATCCCGCTCCTCCCCCTGCTCCTGCCTGGCCCTCCCGCCCTGTTCCCCGTTCAGGAGCACACTGGAGCCATGGCCCTCCTCCACCTGGCATGCCCCCCCCAGCTTGGCGTCAGCCCTCTCTGCTGGCTCCCCCAGGTCCCCCAAACTGGCTGGGGCCCCCAGCACAGAGTGGGACACCCCGTGGTGGAGCCCTGCTACTGCTAAGAAACAGCCCCCAGCCCCTGCGACGGGCAGCCTCGGGGGGCAGTGGCAGTGACAATGTGGGCCCACCTGCTGCCGCAGTGCCTGGGCCTCTGAGCCGCAGCACCAGTGTCGCTTCCCACATCCTCAACGGCTCCTCCCACTTCTATTCCTGAAGTGCAAGGTGGATCAGCAGATGGAGGGGCAGGGGCAGGGTTGGGTGGAGCCTGATTCTGGAGGGCTTATAAGCTTGAGGCCCACCCAAGGGTGGGGGACAGGATGTTAGTTCCAGCTCCCCTCAAACCTCATCTCATGAGCTTCTTGGGCTGGCCAGTGGCCCAGGGTCAGCTTGGGCATAGGTTCCTCAAGGCTGACCAGGAGCCCCTGCCTCCCCACCATGGTGCCAGGGTCTCTCTCCACCACCGCCTTGGAAAAGGAGGGAGATGTTTGTGTCAAATATTCATCTAGTCCCCTGGGGGAGGGGAAGGGTGGGTCTAGATATATTCAGAGAACTATACTACTCCCTGCATTGGGGCCATGGATGGGGACGCCAGGCCCCCGCAGACCTGGGATGTGACAGAGCAAGTCTGGGGGTCGGGTGGGGAGTATGGGAGGAAAGGGCCTTCTTAGGAAGAAGGATAAGGATGGGGTCTTGGGGTCAGGATGCCTGGGTCTCTCCATTCCCCTGTTGCCGTCTGAAGTCCTGTGCCGTCTTGTCTTTTTTTTTTTTTTTTTTTTTTAATTGAGATCAGAGCTGGGGCAGGGGAACAAGGGAAGGACCTTGGAAGGGGCTGCTCCCAGGTCTGGGGGCAGTCATGGCAGCCCCTCCCAGCTACGGGGCTGGCACAGAGCCCCATGGCAAGCTTTTAATAAACTGTTGGTTATTCTAACAGACCCCAGGACTCATGCTTTCTAAGCTGTGTATTTAGGACTGTTCAGTGGCAGGTGATAATGTTACTTGTATTTAAAAAGAGGATTTATTGGGCTGTATAACTAAAAATTGCAGTGTTTTTAATGACTTCGGCCATTACTAGATCCAGAGCCTTAGATGGGATCATTAGACTTTTGACCTCTGCTTCCCTTTGCTTTGGCTTCAAAGATTTTTAGAAGATTCACTTCATGCTCAAGCTCCTAGCAGCTCCAGGGTTACATCTTACCAACAACTTCAACAGCAAGAATCCCAGCAAATTCCTGAAGTGACCTCATTGGCTCCATCTGTAGCCAGAGGACTGGCATGGTGCTGATTGGTAAGGTGTAGGTCCTGTACCCCCAACCCCTGAATGCTGAAAGGGTTGGCCCATCGACCAAGGGGCTGTTTTTATAAAGGGGATGGAAGACATAAACACCAGCTGTCTCCAAGTTATTTCATTTTGTGCTTCACAGTCTTAAAGCCAGTTTTCATAGAGTCCTCCAACAAGACAGGGGGATCAGAGAGGCACACTAGTCAGACTGGAGGAAGATTAGGAGCCGCTCTTCTAATAGAGCCTGGTGCAGACTGGATGGCAGGGTCTAAAAGCTGGGACTCCTTTGGAGAACCTGAGGGAAATTAAAGGGAACTAGATGGCGTGGGTGGGATGAGAGTGGGGGACTAGTTTTAATGAGGTGATTCAAACACTCCTTTATTGAGTCTTAAAAAATAAACTCCTGTAAGCACTTTAAACTGAGAACATGAAACAAATAGGATCCCAGCAACTGTACCTGGGGGTTTCAAGTCTGAAAAAAGGTGCTTCTCTTTGGGCACAGAGTTTGGGTTGGTGGGGGGTGCTATAGATGTGTGCTTTCTACAAGTGTGTAAAGTTCCTCCTGGTAGACGGGGGAGCTTAGTTACTCTCGCCATCACTGCTGATGATGCCACGCATATGAGACCAGTCTGGGCGTGGGGCACAGCGCCGCTCTTCCTCTGAGTCCAGGGTCCGGCGGTATAGCTCCCCAGGGGGCGCTGCTTCTGAAGGGTTCCAGGCAGTGCGTCTGCGTGGCCGACCTGGGGGTTAGAAGTAGATTAGTTGTCTGAGGCAGTCCAAGCCCCATCTGTTCCTGGGCAGGGGGAAGAAGCCCTCACCTGAACAGCTGATGATGTTAGTGATGTCCAAGGATGCCACCTCGGCCGCCTCCTCACGCTGCTCCTTTAGAGCCCGACACTTCTCTAAGGAAGGGTTACCTGGGGCAGAAGAATCTTGTGATCCTCTCCTCCCCAGCAGCCAAGGACCTCTCCTGCAGCCCCAGGGCACACCCGGCCTAACCCTTCATGCCCAGAGCTTCCAGCTCTGCCCGGAGGACACACAGGCGCTCCTTGCGCGAGCGGCAGGAGCCCAGCAGCTTCTTGTAGTTGCGATGGGCGCCACAGGCCCGAATGTAGCGCTTTAGTCTCATCACAGCAGGGTGGTCCTCATCACGATGACCAGACTGACAAGAAAAGACAACAGCTGACGGTCAGGTCTTCTGGGTTTGACTCTAGGTCTCCCTCTTCACTTAAAGGTGGCCTCCCACCCCATCTTCATCCTCACCTTCCTGCCTCTGGGTTCCGGGCTGCCATTTGCAGAAGAGGAGGAAGAGCTTCGGGACCTGCTTTTCTTGGAGCTCTTCCTGTAAGAGCGGTTCTTCCTCTCCCCCTTGAGGGTCCCTCCTGCCTCACTGTCACTCACCTCCCTGTCTGAGTCACTTGCCTCATCATTGGTTGTCTTTCTACTTTCTACTTTGGCTGACTTTCCCATGCCTTTAGTAGCTGGTTTCACCTTCCTCCAGCTGTCTTCCCCATCCTCCTTGCTGCTGCCACTCTGCCTTTTGCCACCATCCCGCTGAGTCCTGTTCTTGCCCTTCCTCTGCACTAGGGGCTCTTCATCTCCCCCACTGTTATCTCCGCTGCCTGCTGCTGCTTTTTCCTTCTCTTCCTCTCTGTCCCCCCCGTCTCCCAGCACTTCTGCTGCCAGGCTTTTCTGCTTACTGCTCCTCTCCTCCCAAGCTGACTTTTTCCCTCCATTGTTTGGAGCTCTGGGTTTCCAATCCTCCTCGCTGTTCTCTTTCTTGGCTAGGGTCTCCTCCCCCTCACTCTCCATTTCACTTTCTTGGTGCCTTTTAGCTCTTTTGTTTTCCATCCTTTGGGCAGGTTCTTCCTCACTGTCCTCACTCTCCTCCATGGCCTGCTTCCTACTAGCTGAAATCTTGTCTGGTACCTGCTTGTTCTTAATGGTGGCCTCCCACCCCATCTTCATCCTCACCTTCCTGCCTTTGGGTTCCGGGCTGCCATTTGCAGAAGAGGAGGAAGAGCTTCGGGGCCTGCTTTTCTTGGAGCTCTTCCTGTAAGAGCGGTTCTTCCTCTCCCCCTTAAGGGTCCCCCCTGCCTCACTGTCACTCACCTCCCTCTCCGAGTCGCTTGCCTCACCATTGGTTGTTTTTCCATTTTCTACTTTAGCTGACTTTCCCATGCCTTTAGTAGCTGCTTTCAACTTCCTCCAGCTGTCTTCCCCATCCTCCTCACTGCTGCCACTCTGCCTTTTGCCACCATCCCACTGGGTCCTGTGTTTTGTCACACGCTTCTTCCTAGTCCTGCCTTTGGACTCCTTTTCCTTATTCCCTTCCTCACTGCTCTCTTCTTTCCAGACCTTACTTGTTCTAGCAGAGCTCTCCTCCTCCTCCTCCTCCTCCTTCCAGCTCTCCTTCACTGCCTCCTTCTCTAATCCAGTCTTGTATGCAGTAAGGTCCCTCTGCTGTTCCTCCTCATCGCTGCTCTCAATTGCTCTTTTTGAGGCCCGCTTTGGACTCTGTGTGGGACTGGCTACTGCGCCCATCCCATTCTTTGCTGGGTGGCTGGAGCAGTCTGGACTGGAGGCTGCAGCACTGGGCTCTGGAATGTGGAGAGAAGAGAAGGTTGGGACAGGTTCCTCCTGCCCCTTTTCCTCCACTTGGGATAGGTTGTCTCAAACCCTGCTTCAGACAGAAGAAAGGAGAGGAGAGACAGCAGGAAACGGCCCATCAGTCCACCCTGTTCCGGGTTCCTGACTCACTGGCTTCACGACCTCATCCAATGCCTTGGGACATGTTACATGCACAGTAAATACTTTCTGAATGAACCAACTGTGCAGAAGGCACTAACCTGAATCCGAATTCAAACGGAACCTTTTTCTCTCTGGGTCACTGCAGGAGGTGGGAGGCCTCTTTGCCTTCTTGGCAAGGTCTAGTCCTTCTCTGGCACCCGCTTCATCCCCCTGTTTGTGCATCAAGAGGGCAAAACGTGTATCAAGGTGATGCTCTGCTACACCCCCTCTCTGGCCCCTACTCCTCGGCAACAAGCCCTGCCTCCGGTGGAGGGGGGTTCCGCCCACACCTGCATCTTCAGCAGTTCCTCCTCCACGAGCCGCTTCAGCGCCTGCTTCTCCTTGGGATCCAGGTGGTCGCGGCCGGTGTGAGCCAAGAACCTTCGCCGCACGATGGAGTGGGTGAGCGTGCTGCGGAGAGAGATGTTAAGGGGGAGTCCCCAGCCCGGCCCTGCCCTTGTCCACCCCCACCCCAACCTCCAGTGCACCTGAGGTCCGGGCGGCCTCGGAAGAAGCTACGGGTAAACTCCCGCATCTCGTTCTCCCGCGCCATTTTGCGCGGGTTGGGATTGGTGGCCCCCGCCTTTTTTCTTCCCGGCCTCCGTTAGCGCATTTGACAGGAACGTGCGCACGCGCAGTGTCGTGGCGTTGTAAGGCGAGGGACCGTTGGGTGTCGGTTGCGGGCCGCTTGGACCGAGGGCTTTGCCAGACAAACCTTGATTTCCCGGCAGTTGGAGGGTCTCGCGGCTCCTTCCTTTTTTTAGATTCGGCGCGGCAACCTTTGGGTGTACGTAATCAGTCCGCGACGCCTCCGTCCGTGGTCTCGTGCCAGCTAGGCCGCTGTGACTTCGGAAGACAGAAGAAAAGGGACATCTCTCCTGAAAACTAGGACTCCCCGGGAGAAGAGTCTTGTGCCTGCCAATCTCTGAGCACACGTAGAATCAGTCAGGGCGAACCTCCGGCGTCCGCCATCTTTGTGATGTCATCAAGTCGCGGCGACACCATCTTTAGCGTCGTCCCGGGTAGCGAAGTTCCTTTCCCGGTATTCCCTGAGAGGGCAACGGGGTGGTAACGAAACCTGGGCGCGGGGCACGCTGGGGGTTGTAGTCCCCGCGGGCACGGTTTGACTTCGTCTCCGGAAGTGGAGGGTGGAGAGGCGGGGCCGAGCGCTGGGAGGGTAGTGGGACTTCAGTGCTGGGCGCCGCTCCGGGGCTGGTCATGAACGGGCCAGCGGACGGCGAAGTGGACTACAAGAAGAAGTACCGGAACCTGAAGCGGAAGCTCAAGTTCCTCATCTACGTGAGTGGGGGGTGAGGAGGTGGGGGTGAGGCCTGCCTCCGGGAGGACCGCGGTTTTCCCACGAGGAAAGGGAGTGGGGTGCGCTGTCGCCAGGTTCCGGCCCCTCCCGGGCCCCGCCGGCTCAGCGCGCCCCTGACTGTGATGCAGGAACACGAGTGCTTCCAGGAGGAACTGAGGAAGGCACAGAGGAAACTGCTGAAGGTGTCCCGGGACAAGAGGTGAGCCGCCGGGCGGGAGAAGGGAGCCCCGGGGGTGAGGTCCCGGTGGCGGTACGTACTCGGACCCGGCTGCGGGAATCGGGCCCACGGGCATGGTGCCTGCCTGGGGCTGTCGCTAGGCGCCAGCGGACCAGCCAGAGGGACAAGGGCCGGACAGCGTTGCTGCGGCCGCAGTGAACACTGTTCGCCCCGCCTCTTTCCTCAGTTTCCTCCTAGACCGGCTCCTGCAGTACGAGAACGTGGATGAAGACTCTTCGGGTGAGCATGACGGATAGGGGGGCGACGGTTCCCGGCGCGCAGCCAGCTTCCTGGGCCTCCTTTCAGGCCGTGGAGGCATCCGGCGTCCAGGGGTTCTCAGCCTCGTTGCTTGCCCTCCACCGCCACTGTTCTTCACTGGGCATTTATTGAACGTCTGTGTTGTAGGCACTGACTTTGGAGGTACTGTGGTGACCAAGACGGATGAAGCCTCTTGGAATTTTTATCCTAGCTGGGGACAGTATAATAAGTAAGCAAGAAATTAGAATGTTAGATTTGAAAGGAATAAAATCAGGCTAGAGCAGGGATGAAAAACTTTTTCTGTAAAGGACCAATTAACAAATATTTTAGGCTTTGCAGAACATACAAGCCTAACCACGTCACAGCTACGTGGTTCTGTAGTAGTGCAAAAGCAGCCAAAGGTGATAGATAACTGAGCATGGCTGTGTTTCAGTAAAACTTTATTTATGGACAATGAAACTTGAATTTCACATCATAAACTATATTTTGTCCCTCCACCCCCAACCATTTAAAAATATAAAAGCCATTCTTAGTTTGCAGACCATATAAAAGCAGACGGCAGGCGATGTCTCAACAGAGTGTCCAAGAAAGGCCTTTTTTAGGAAGTAGTGTTAGAGCTAGGACCTAGGTAAGAAAAAAAAAAAAACAATCTTAGAAGGTGTGAATGAGAGGTTTCCAGGCAGAGAGAATAACAAAATGCAAATACTCTGAGGTAACAGAAGAGTCTGAAGAGCAGAAGGGCTAAAGCACATAAAGCAGTTTTCAAACTTTTTAAAGCACTATTACAATCAACAATACATTTCACATCATGAACAAGTCTCCACTTAAATACTTATAAGACAAAATTTAATGAAAGTGTTAAGATCACTATACACATTTTTTCTGACACTTTTTAGGCTGCTTTTTTTTTTTTTCATTGAATGCTGATTGCAACAAATAAAATGACGTCATGACCTACTAATGAGTTGAGACCCACAGTTCGAAACGCCCTTGAGTGGCATTTGTGCCTCTGTTCCAGGATGGGACCCTCAGAAGCCATGTCACATACAGTCACCTCTCTCTGTGGCCCCTTTAAACATTGATCTAGAGCAGGGTCAGCAGATGACATTCAGCCAGGCTGCTTGTTTTTGTAATAATTTTATTGGAACACAACACCATTCATCTACATGTTATAGGAGGATAGTAGGTGCTGAATGAGGTCAGAGAAGTAGGTGGAAGCCCGCTCGTCTAGGTCGTGGCAAAAACATTTGGCTTTTATTCTGGCTTCTCTCTGCCTGCTTGTTCCTTGCCTCGGGGATTCCAGTGAACTTCCTGGTCAAGGGGGTTTCAGGGTAGGAAGCAAGAAAGTCGGCATGTTCATGGTCAGAGTGGGATAAAGCTGAAGAGCGAGAGCTGCACACATAAGCCCACTTGTATTGTGGAGAATCCCACAGTCTGGTCAGGGAAATGCCCACACATGACACATGTTGGCACAGTGCAAGGAGAGCCATGACATGTGAGAGCAGAATCTGGAACGGCCAGTGATTAACTGGGCCTGAAGGATTTTGGAAGACTTCTCAGAGAGGTGCCATTACATCACTTTTTTTTCTTTTTCAGTTACAATTGACATACACTATTATATTAGTTTCAGCTGTACAATAGTGATTAGACATGTATATGAATTTGCTTCTTAAAGGATGTACCTCAGCCAAGAAATTGAGAAAGGCACATATACATAGCCGTTATTTGTCAAATGAGTGATGGACCTTGTAGGTAGAGGCACAGACTGGGAAGTAAATGTTTTTTTATTAAATTGATTGGCATGATGTGAAGAGTATAGTTTGGTTGGGAGATCAGAAAGGTAGGTTGAGGCCACATTAAGCATTTCAGATGGGATCAGTTTTGGGTCATTCTGGAGTTGGAGTCATTCTGCTGCAGGAGAGGTGAGGTTGCTTAGGGGATTTTGACACCACAGGGTAGTGGCTTGATCTTGTGGCAGTTGGAATGGGGGCTGGGCAGTGGATAAAGATAGGAGAAAGTTGAGAGATGGATTAACAGGGCCCTGGATCATAGGGAGTGGAGCAGAGGCAGGAGCTGAAAGCAGCTTAGAGGTGAATGAGGAGAGAGTGGCGTAAATTGGCCAGAGAGTCAGAGACCTGGGTTCAAGTTCAGCCCCACACCTTACTCTTAGCCTCAGTGGCCTCATCTGAAAAGTGGAAGTGAAGCCCTCACCTTCCTTCTTGGATGGTTATGAAGACAAAGAGGGGCGGTGAATGCCAGGTGCCTGGTCAGAGTTTGGCAGGTAGGAAGTACTTGACATGTGTCACCGTGGAGGGGCCTGGCAGGAAGTGTTTGGAAGTCAGGTGTAAAGGACTTTTTAAGAAGTTGGAGACTCTGGGCTCCCCAGAATAGCACGTGCGTGCCAGCTGAAGAGTCACCTTGCCTGGCGCCCTTCCAGAGTCGAGGTCATGCTCTCTGGGGCGGACAGGAACCCTCCCCACTGACCAGCCCTCCCCCTCACAGACTCAGATGCCACTGCATCTTCAGATAACAGTGAGACAGAGGGGACACCCAAGTTGTCGGACACGCCAGCCCCCAAGAGGTGAGAAGAAGCCATCATTCTCTGGGGATGGAGGTTGGGGGCAGGGGGAGCACCTGGGCCTCCTAGCTTCCTCTGACCCCCTCCCCTATCCTTTCTCCAGGAAAAGAAGCCCTCCGATGGGGGGTGCCCCCTCTCCCTCCAGCCTCTCTCTGCCTCCTTCAGCAGGGTTTCCCCTTCAGGCCTCCGGGGCCCCCTCCCCATACCTGAGCTCGGTGAGTTGGGGCTCAGGGATGGGAAATGGTAACTAAGATGCCTGGGAAGAAAGTGGGCATCATTTGGGTAGAAGAGGCCAGGCCTCAGGGTGAAATTGGCCCAGCTCTGGGGACATCAGTCTGGGTGTGACCAGCAAGCGTCCCTTGGAGGGGTGTGAGTCATGGCTGCCTGGTTCTCTCTGGTGTAGGAATGGGGGACAGATATGACTGAGGAGAGCAGACCCCAGGACAAAGTCCTGCTGCTGTCCCATCCCCTTCTGTTCTCAGAAGCCACACTCATCATCATCTCTTGTTTTTCCATTCTTCTTCCTGTTTGCATTTTCCCCTTCACCTCCCACCCATCCATTCCATTTCCCATCTCCATCCCCCCACTCCCACCTGCAGCTGGCTTCCCCCCCCTACCCCCCATTCCCTTCTGACTACCTGGCCCTGCAGCTGCCCGAGCCCAGCCCCCTGAGGCCCAAGCGGGAGAAACGGCCCCGCCTGCCCCGGAAACTCAAGGTACCCAGTTCGGGGGATGTTAGGGAGGGGCCAGAATGGCAGGAGGATAGCCATTTGAGGGAGGCTCAGGACAGAGGCTGGGGGCCTCTCGGAGAATTTTAAAGGATTGATTTGGGGCTGCTGGGGGCCCAGCCCAGGGCTAAGTACTGAGGGATATGGGTCAGAAATACTGGCTCACAGGCTCGATGTGGAGATAAATCAGTAGGACCAGCCTTGGAGGACTCAGAGTAAAGATGCCTGGGATCCTGCCCTTAGACTGTTGCAGTGTGACCGGGGGGAGGGGGGGGGGCAGGCTCATTTTCACAGCTGTTCTGTGATCCCGGCAGCCCCAGAGGGAGGGACCGAGTTGTGGGATCTAGAATCAAGTCAAGGCTGCACCAATTGAAACCATAGGACCTTGAGCAGGGGTCCTTCACCCTCCAAGGCTCAGGTTCTGTGTCTGTGTAGTGAGCAATCAAAATACACGTACTCAACCAGTGTTTACTGAGTGTCTGCTATGCACCAGGCACTGTTCTAGGTGCTGCAGATGAAGTAGTGAATAAAACAGACAAATCTCTGCCTTCGTAGAGCTCATATTGTAGCAGATAGGCAGAAAGTAAAATAAGTAGATACCAGTGCAGAAAAATGGAGTCAGGTGAAGAGGAAGCACCAGAGTAGATGGGTACTGGTGTTTATGGTTAGGTGGTCTGGGGTGTTATTTGGTAGAGACTTCACGGAAATGAGAACAAGCCATGTGGCTCTCTGGCAAAGTGTTTCAATCAGGAAGGCTAACCAGTGCAAAGGCCCTGGGGTAGGAGTGTGTGTGTGCATACTTGGCTGTTCAAGGACCAGGGAGGAGTCAGTGTGATCGAATGAAAGTCAGAGGGGGAGAATGATCAGAGAGCAGGTCAGAGAAATAACGGGTAAAATGGTGTAAGGCCTTGTCGGTGTGTAAAGACTTTGGTTTGTACTATGAATGAATAGGAAGTCTTTGGAGAGATTGGGCAGAGGGAGAATCTGATCTGATTTACATGTTAACAAAATTGCTGGCACTGCTGTGTGGAGAATAGACTGGGGAGGGAGAAGAGAGGAGGAGGGGGTCTGGTCAGGATGGAAATGGGGAGACCAGTGAGGAGGCTGCTGCAGTAGACCAGATAGCAGTAGAGAGGGTCTATTGCAAAGAATGAGCCACAGGAAGACCAGTTGGGCTGTGAGAAAGAAGTCAAGGGTGACTCCAGGGTTTTTGGCCTGAGCAACCAAAGAAGTCAGGAGTGGGAGAGATGACTTGGTTTTGGACATGTTGAGATTCTGTCTGGAAATGCCAACAAGACACCTGGGTGGTGAGCCTGGGGCTCATGGGGTGTGTGCTGGAGGTCATCAGCATGGCAGTGGGTGCGATCAGGAGGGAGCGTGGGGGGGAGAAGAGGGAGGTCTGCACACTTAGCTCCAGCAGACATGAGGGCCAGAAGGCACAGGGCCCGTCCAGCTGAGTCCAAGTGGAATAGGTATCGGGCTGGACAGCTCACAAGCCTGGTGGACTTTTGACTCAAGGTTCTGGAACCGGAAGTGCAATGGGATGACATGCTTGTGGTGGTGCTGGGTGTGCTAGAGTTCATCTCCCAGCTCTGCCTCTTACTCCTTGTGTAACCTCGGCCCTTAAGCCTGAAAAATGGGTAGGTAATGGGTGACACACTGACCCTCCACCCTACTTAGCAAGGATTTTGTTTCTGGCCTGTAGGGCAGGATGGTGGAGATGGCCAGGGTCAGCGGAGCCTGGGGCCAATGGGCAGAGGTGTGTGGCGTGGGCTCGGCAGTTAGGCTTTCTGAGGTGCGGTCCTGAAGTAGAGAAGCTTTGGGGAGCTGAGTTCTAGACATTCAGGAGAGAAAATACTGGTTGGGAGAGAGGCCCAGATCAGTGGCTGTGCCGGGGGAAGGGGTTACTTCAGGGAAGGCCTCCAAGAAGAGGTAACACTCGAGCCCAGGGTAAGTGAGATTTGGGTGTTACAGGCTGAGGCAGTGGTGGGAGGAAGACAAAGGACATGACCAGTGTTGTTTGGGCTAGAGCAGGAGGGATGAGGGAACAGTGTCGGAAAGGAAACTAGGATGGGGGATCGTAGAAGGCCTTGGCGCCCAGAGGCGGGCGGGTCTGTGAAGGGAGTGGGGGTTGTTGAGGCTTCTGAGTGGCGTGGCGTGGCGTGAGGAGGGAACGCTGTGAAGACTGAAGCAGGTCCGTTAGGGGCCTCAGTCAGACTCGGCTGGGTTTGAACCCCAGCTCCCCCACGTGACCTTGGGCATGTCATGTCACTCTGAGCCTCAGCTTCTCCTGGGGTCACTGGGTCACTGTCACGTTAACGTGAGTGAAGGGAAAGAACACAGCCCAGTGCCTGGTCCCTAGGAAGCCACAGGTCAACACTAGCTGCTGTTGGTCACCTGAGGGGGCCACTGAGTGAGTCCAAGCAGGTTAGGAAGTGGGAGCCGGAGTAGGAATCAAGAGTAGTGGCCAGAGGAGGGGGACAGTCCTCATGTCGCTGCTTTTTTCAGCCATGTATGTGTCTGCCCCTCTGTGCACACGTGGGTGCCTCGTACTGGATACAAGGGTGCTATTCAATGCTTGGCCTCCTGTCATCAGTCCTGGCAGTCACCTGTACCCTGAGGTGCTGACCCTGATTAAAAACCCACTCTGACCCTCCACGCCACCCAGGAACAGGGTGAGGGTGGGCCATGAGGGCTGAATGGGTCAAAACAATGAGAAGGGCCACTGTGAAGACCACACAGAAGCATTTCCTGCCACCTGCAACCCAGGGCCAGATTGGACACTGCCCAGTGGGGACCTGGCAGCCTGTGTTCTCCTCTGGCCCGTGGCCTCTCCTCCCTTCCAGGGTGGTCAGGATGGCCAGGGAGCATTAAAGCGAATCACTGTCGGTATGTGCTCGGTTTGTGCTCTCGGGCAAGGCGTGCAGCCCGCCGAGCTCTCTGGGGGAAGGTTGTCAGGACCTGGCAGGAGTGGGGCTGGAGGGTTCAGCAGGACAGAGGCCACTTCTCAGCCTCAGAGGGCACAGCAGGACTTTTGACAAATAGAAAAGGACACTGCAGGTGGAAGGACCGCCCGCCGCTCTCAGGCATGCCCGCTCTCAGGCATGCGGCACTGCCTGCCCCGCGGGCAGCAGGGGGCCTGAGGCCGTCAGTGGAGGAGTGACACGCTCAGATTTGTGTTTTAGAGAGCTCACTCTGGCTGCAGTGTGGAGGAGGAGCTGGAGCTGGGAGAGGCTGAAGGCAGGGAGTCCAGTTAGGAGGCTGGTACCGTAGTCCAGGTGAGCTGAGAGGAGGGCCTGGCCTAGGCCAGTGACTGTGGGGATCCCAAGGAGGGGCCATCCCAGATATAAGAGGCCTCACTCACATAGCAGGGGGTGAAGACCTAGGACACCCCCCACCCTACCACCAAACCAGTGAGTCCCACCGTAGGAGGAGGGAGAGAAGGCCAGTGGTGGCCAGTGGTATCAGGTGCCTAGAGGCAGGCAGGCCCAGGCTGTCTCTGATTGCTGTGCCGTCACAGGGGCTGCCGAGGTGCCTCCCTGGTGAGACAGGGCCCAGCCTTTCCCTCCTGGTTTCCTGTAAGCCCCTCCCGCCCTCATCACTGCCTCCATCACTACTACCCTTACCCCCAGGCACTTGCTGGTTTGAGACTCTGAAGTGGCTATGGTGGGGGAGGCCCCTGGTTCCAGTGTGGCTGGCCTGGCTGTGTCCAGTACCTTTTGAATGAGCCTTTGCCCCTTCCCCACCCCCAAGAACTGCCGTAAGGGGCAGTGCCGGCCTCCTAGAGGTCCCGTTCCTTCCTGACAGCCCCTCCCTGTGTTTCTTCCCCCCCTGCTGCAGATGGCGGTGGGACCCCCTGACTGCCCTGTGGGAGGGCCGCTGACCTTCCCCAGCCGGGGTTCTGGGGCTGGGGTGGGGGCAGCCCTGGCCCCACTGCCTCCCACTAAGATGCCCCCCCCTACGATCCTGAGTGCAGTCCCTCGGCAGATGTTCAGCGATGCAGGCAGCGGGGATGATGCCCTGGATGGAGATGATGACCTGGTGATCGACATCCCGGAGTGACCCCTCTGCCCAGCCCCTGTCCAGCCCCCTGTGCCAGCACATGAGCCCCAGCTTCCACAGAGACATTTATTGACGCCCAGTTGCCATGCTGCGGCCACTGACACAATCAGAAGAGGCGTAAACATGCACAAACGTCCCCTGGAAGGAGGGCCCCTCCCCAGGAAGGGCAGGAGGCTGCCCTCACATCCTGGCCCCGTCCTGGGGACACTGATTTAAATGAGTGGCTGGGAACATCTGCCACCCCTCGGAGAGGCCGGGACCCTGCGGTGCCTCCCCCTTCCATTTAAAAGGGCAGCTGTACAGGGCTAGATGTGTTGTTTTCAAACGAAGATTCTGTAGTAAAGGAGTGGCTCTTTTTTGGTTTTTGTCCTTTTCTTTTTTGGAATCTTCTCTTTCGAACCCCCCCTAATCCGACCTCCTCCCTGTGGTGGAGGGGACGGGCAGCCTGGAGAGGCAAGAGAGAAGCAGCAGCTGGGGCCTTGGGGCAGGGGCCCTGGCAGGGCTCCCCCTGCAGGTGTGCACAGGATGGGTGGTTTGCATATTTGCATGTAGTAGCGAGTCAGGCAGGAGGAAGTTTGCATATGTGAATACAGATCTCCACAGTCCCTCACAAGAAGACAGACCCACAGTCACAGATTCTCACGAAATAAGACAGGTAGTGCAGGGCGGGCGGGGCATCCACCCCGTGTAAACGTGCAACACACTCGTGCGAAGGTTGGGTGCTGGACCCAGCCCTGAGGGGCCTGTGCTGGGCAGCTGCTTGCCTAGCTCAGGCTGAGGGCAGAGCCCCGGCTGCAGGGGGCAGCTCGCTGGTCAAGGTGTGCCAGCGCTCCAGGGCCGAGTCTGGCTGCCGCAGACAGTCATTCCAGTGCTTCCGGGCCTCTCCCCGGGCACCAGGTCCCAGGGACACGCCCCCTGGGGAGCAGGAGAGGCAAGATCAGGGCCCTGCTCGCTGCCGGTCTGCCCTCCCTCAGCACCACCCAGCGGGCTCCTCCCTCACCAATGAAGTCGTTGGATTTGCCAATGTCATAGTCCCAGACTGTGACTTCCAGAGTCTTGGTGGCCAGAGCGGAGAGTTCCATCTCATAGAAAAACTCCTGGGACAGGGCAAGCCACACCTTCCATGAGGCATTGCCCCACCCCCTGCCAGGCCCCGCCCCCGCCCCTTGTGATCTCTGGTCCCTTCCCCATTTACCTCATTAAATTCTGGGTTGAGAGTCTTCTTCTTCACGCCTGTTTTGTGCTTGGATTTCTTATCCACATCTGGCCTCAGGTACCTGCCAAGGAGGTGGGGCAGGGGCAGAGGAGCAGCGTGGTCAGGGATAGGCCAGAGGAGGACAGGGCAGAGGTCAGGCTCCCTGGGGAGGGGAGGGGAGGGGAGGGCACTTCAGCAGGGGGAGGGCTCACGTCTTGACATAGGGGTCGGAGTAGCCATTGACGTCCATGGCAGCCAGGTGAGCACAGCGTAAGATGCCCACCAGTAGCCCGCGGCGGGAAGAGCTATAGCTGAGACTCAGCAGGATGCGCCCTCGTTCTTCCAGCAGCCCAGGCCCCTGTTCCGCCTGCTCCAGCTTCGGGGCAGACACAGAGGTCAGCCTGCATCCTTACCACCTCCCACCCGGACTGGTCCCCGTGAGGCGCCTTACCTCCTTCAAGTAACAGGATATGCCCCTCAGCGCTGCCGACATGGAAGAGGGTGACGCCAGCTGAAAGGGCAAAGAGAAGGTTCTGGAAACCTGGCCTCCCCAGGAACCCCTCCCCTTAGCACCCTACAGCCCCATACGGACCGGGACCTGGCGCTCAAGGCAGATGTTAAAATGCTTCTTCTGTGAAGGCTTGAGGCGGCGGAGGGGTACTCGGATCTCTCCGATGAACTCATTGTGGCTCAGCTTGTCCTCATCACACACGGAGATCCTGGCAGGGAAACCAAGGTCAGGGCCCTGGGGTCCCTGGGCCCCACTCCAGTGAGAAAGTCCCTCCGATGGAACCACGGGCACCCGAGGCTGGTCCTGCTCTGCCTTCGTTAAATACTCCTCATCTGTAAAATGGGCTGCGGTGAGCACCAGGCCTGGCACCTGAGGAGGATGTTTTGATGTGCCCTCTTCCCCTACCCCTCCCTGGTCCATCGGGATCTCCTCAGTGACTTCCGGAAGCCTTCACAAACCTTGGGGACCCTCCCCATCCCTGCCTTCTGGGCCTGTGGACAGGAGCCTGCTGACTGCGTAGGGTGGGCACTGGTGGGTGTGGTCACCACTTCAGGCTGTGAGGGCTAGAGGCCTGGAGGAGCCTGGGGCAGCTGGACCCGGCACCCACCCCTCTGGAGCTCCTGTCCTGTTCTGCATGCAGGGAGCCGCCCGGGGAGAGACTGAGGCCAGAGTGAGAAAGGAGTGTTTGTGTTGTCTCCTTCGGCCCCTGCGCTGCTGCTGCTGTGACACCCTTGGGTCGCTGTCATGTCGGAGCGTTCATCCCCAGCTCTGCCACTACTAGCAGCCGCGTGAGCTTGGGCAAGTCAACCTCCTGACGCCTCAGTTCTCATCCGTAAAATGGAGATTCTGCTCACCCACCTCCTAAAGCTACTGTAAGGACCAAGTGAAATGAAGGAATGTAAAACGCACAGCCCGTTCCCTGACCGGTTCGGCTCAGTGGATGGAGCGTCGGCCTGCGGACTCAAGGGTCCCAGGTTCGATTCCGGTCAAGGGCATGTACCTTGGTTGCGGGCCCATACCCAGGAGGGAGTGTGCAGGAGAGGAGGCAGCCGATCAATGTTTCTAACTATCCCTCTCCCTTCCTCTCTGTAAGAAATCAATAAAATATAAAATAAAATGCACAGCCCGGGGCTGGGTACCGCGGAGCACCAGCGAGTGATGTAGTCCTCCCTCTCGAGCATCTGAACCCTGGGGCCAGCCTTTCCGGTTTCTGCCTGTCCTCCCTCCAGCCCACCTCACACGCAACGTCAGTGTGATCTCTCCCAAACACAGCCCTGCCCAGCCAGTGTGGCTCAGTGGTTGAGCATTGACCTATGAACCAGGAGGTCACGGTTCAATTCCTGGTCAGGGCGCATGCCCGGGTTGTGGGCTCCATCCCCAGTGGGGGGCGTACAGGAGGCAGCCAATCAATGACTCTCTCATTGATATTTTTCTCTCCCTCTCCTTTTCTCTCTGAAGTCAATAAAAATAATAAGTAAGCATCTAAATTTTTTTAAAAATAAAACACAGCCCTGACTGCCCCTGCCCTGATACAAACTCTGCCATGACTCCCTATTGCCCAAGAACAAAGGAAAGTTCTAGAAGCCTAGGTTTTGCTGCCCTTCATTCTCTGTCAGGGATTACTCTCCCCATAACAGCTCAGGGATGACTGGGCAAGTTTCCTATCCTCAGACTTCCTTCCTTAGAGATGTTGGGGTGGGGGGGACAGAGGCAACGGAATGGGCAGACCTCTGCTGCACAGGCCCAGGGCCTCTGAAAAGGGCTGTCGGGGGCCAGGGACCGCTTTCAGGGGGAGGCGGGGCCTCGAACAAGGAGTGGGGTTTAGGGTGGCAGAAAGAGAAGCAGAAAGCAGCGCTTTCCAGGTAGAAGAGACAACAGGCAAAGGAAAAGGGTCAGAGCACTGAACGGCTGGTCAGAGAGGGCAGCCCTCTGCTGGAGGCAGGGGGAGCGATGGCGGTAGGAATGCCAGGGAGCGTGTGGCCTGCTGCCAAAGGGATGGGGCGCCACTGACTGTACGTGAGCATCCGAGGGGCTTAACGGGAAGTAAGTCAACCAAAGAAGGTTCCCAGGACAGCTGTCCCGGAGGAGGCGCGGAGCTGGAGGCTTTGGTAGCAGGGAGGATGGGCCTCACCTGAGCACCTTGTGGCTGATGTCATCGTCCGTGATGCCACTGTACGTCAGGTCCTCGTTCCACACGGGATTCAGGGTGTTCCTCTGCGTCTTCGTTTTCAGCTTATTGGCCTGCGGCGTGGGGACGACGGATTCTCAATGCACGTTCCCTAGACCCACAGAGGCTGAGAGCGGGGGAGGCTGGGGATAGACCCAGAAGCTGCGTCAGACTCGGCGAGGGAGGGAGCTATTACCTTGCAGGCTCCAGGCAGCAGGTGCACCTTGACGTAGGGGTCGGCCAGGCCATTGAAATCCATGGGCTTGAGGCCCTGGCGAGGAGGGGAGGAAAGAGAGCGGTGAGCTCCCAGCCCTCCCTCAGTGGAGTAGATCCTTGGGGTGTGGAGAGCCAAGGAGAAGGGGACTTGGGAGGGGGCGTGGGGAGGCGAGCAGGGGTATGGCCGGGAGAAGGGAAGGATGGAAACCCATCCCTCCCAGGTGGGAGGCAAACAGGGTTGAGGCTGGGGAGGAAGGGAGTGCCCACCTTGGCCCTGAGGATACTACAGTGCAAACTGCAGGAGGCCTGGTCATAGAGAAGGTCAAACTCCAGCGTGCCCAGGGTGGCTGGAGAAGAGAAGCAGCGTGAGTCCGCGTGTAAAGGCAGGTGTGTGAGCGCGCGGTGGCAGGCCGGCTGGTGCGCTGGCCATGAAGGTATGTGCATGTCAGCCTGCCAGCCTGTGTGTTGGGTTCCTGGTTCGGCTGCAACTGGGCTGTGTGGGTGGTTGTCTCAGGAGAAATATTGAATATTGAGCCTCGCTAAAGCTGTAGTCTCCACACTGACTGCAGCTGTAGTGCCTGTGCCCTGGCCTCCCCCACACACCCAGCAGGGCCCCATCCCCTTCCCACAGCCTGGAGGCCCCCAATACCACCCTGGGCCCTTGGAGCCCCCACACTCACTGGCATCATCCGAGTCATAGCTGTCCACCTCAGCTCCATCCTCGGGCGTGGTGGCCCCCAGGAGGGCTGCAGGGGGGGCCAGGGCCAGGGGGGCCAGCCGAGCAGGGGCCTCCCCAAGGCCCCCTCCACCACCGCCCCCTTCAGGTCCTGGTCCCCGGCGGGGGAAGTAGTCAGAGATTTGCCGGATAGGCCGGATGGGCCCGGGGCACACGTTGATGGCCATGTGCTCCTGGATGTTGATGGTCATGCGATCGCCCCTGCGGCCCCTCATGCAGCACCGTGTCTGGGGGGGAGGGAGGTCCCAGCATGAGCCACTGCCCACTCCTCACACCTGTGGGCTGCGGGCTGCAGGCCAGGCAGCACCCTCCCAGCCTGGGGCCTCCCCTTCTAGGTGTGGAGGGAGGGTCAGCCTGTGAGCTGGGTCCTCGCTCCACGGGCTGGGCTGCCAACTCCCTCCCCCCAGGTCCTGGCTCCACCCCAGCCTTGCCCACTTACCGCCCGTGTCCCTTTGTCATCTTCCCGGCTCCTGCCCCTCGTTCTGGGCTCCCTTCTGCCCCTGGGCCTGCCTGCTCCCCGAAGCCACCCCCAGGTCTCCTCTGTCTCTCGGGGCTCTGGCCATCCTTCTGCAGCAGGCGCTTGTCTAGTCCGGGTGTCACCCACCCCTGGAGACATTCACTTCCCACCGCGTTCAGCCCCAGGGTCCGCCGGTCCGCCTGGTCCCCACCTGCAGCCCACGCTGGGCCCCTTCCCCAGCTGCCTCCTCCTTAGATTGGCGCTCCAGGGGCGCCAGCAATTGCAGCCTCGAGCGGGCTTCCCCCCACCCCCACCCCGCAGGCACCCGCAGGCTCACGCACACCCCTCACCCGCACCGGGCCCCGCGACCCAGCCCCCTGCACCTGTCTCTGCCTCCAACAGGTGCCCGGGCACTGGGGGGACGGCGGGCGCAAGCTGGGCGGCGGCGGTTCCGGGCGGGCGGCGGCAGCCAGAGCGCGGAGTCCGCTGTGCGCGCCGAGAGGAGGGAGAGCCGGGCAAGTGCGGGAGGAGGGGGTGAGCGCCGTGGAGGCGGGAGGCTGCGGGCGCCGGCGGCGGGGGGCGGGGAGGCAGCGGGACTCTCCCGCCGCCAGCCGGGCACACTTCGGGGAGCACACGCGTGCACACACAGTCACGAGCACGCAGGCACTGCCCCCCACACGCTCGTGCCCACGTGCGCACTCACACAGCACAGACCCCGACGCGCTGGCACCCTCACCCGGGAAACTTCGCGCGCACACTCGCAAACGCGCGAGCGCCTGGCGCCACCGGGAACCAACTGTGAGAACTGCCCGGTGCTCCCCAACTCCTCCCGCACCCCTCCTGCCCGGGGCCCGCACGGAGCCCACGGCGCCCACTCCCTCGCTTTCTCCTTCCTTCCCTCCGGAGTCTCAGGACCCGTCCACCCGCCTAGTTGCCATGGCGACGCCGGCTCGCTCCCCAGGTCCCCGGAGCATCCTCCCGCCCCTCCCCCGCAGAGGTGCGGGCGCAGGAGGGAGGAGGGCGTCCGGCCGTCCGCTCCCGCATCCGTAGGGGCGGGGCCTGCGGGACGGGGCCTGGAGAGCTGCAGTGACCCTTGCGGGATGCAAGGCTGGGAGGTGTGATCCGCCTGCGGTGACAGCCTGGGATCTGGGCGCCCCGAGCCCAGCGGGGGTTTCAGGCCGAGGGAGGAGACGGAGGGCTGCGGCTGGGGCTTTCCCACGCCTCCTCCCTTTGGCTGTTCAGGTGTCCCTGCTGGTGACCCGATCCTCCCCCGAGGGCGGGTGTCCCTTTCGGAGGGAAGGCGTCCCCTTTGGAAATGCACCGCCCTCGCCGACCCTCCACCCGCTCCAGGCCGGTCCCCGCCAGTCCCGTCCCTCGGGGTGGTGCGGAGGGGCGCGGGCTGCTCCGAGCCCCCGAGCGCTGCAGCCTTTCCCCAGCCGCCTGCCTTTCTCACCTGCCACCTGCCCGCCTCACTGCAGCCTTTGATCTTTGCTCTCGTTTGCCCCAAACTTGCCATCCCCCAAAGGCAAAGTCCTCACAGTGGCTTCCAAGGCCCTTCAGCCCAAGACCCTGACTTCTCTCATCTCCTCGGGGGCTCCTCTCGCTGGCTCTCGGGAGTGTCACGTGCAGTTTCTAGAACACACCTGGATCTCTGAGGCCACCCGACCTGGACTCATACCAGCCCCTCTGCTGGCGGACCTGCCCCTTCCTTCAGGGGCCGTTCTGGCTCACCTCCTCCCAGGCGCCTTCCTGAAACAGCCCCTCTGCCCGGGCGTCCAGTGCCGGCTCAGGCTCAGTCTGGCCACACGGTTTGTCCTGCACTAAGTTGCTGGGCCTGGCACTAAGCTGGCATCGCTGAATGGTATGATTTAAAAGAGAAATGTGGCTGCACAACCATGTGAACGTCTGCTTGAAAATGTTAAGATCCATTGTCATGTGGCCTTTGTCAGTTTGGCTCAGTGGCTAGAGCTTTGGCCTCTGGGCCAAAGGGTCCCGGGTTCGATTCCAGTCAAGGGCACATACCTTGGTTGCAGGCTTCTCCCTGCTCTGCATGCAGGAGGCAACCAATCAATGTGTTTCTTTCACACCAATATTTCTCTCTATCTTTCCCTCTCTCTCCCATTCTCCCCCCAAACTAATGGGAAAATATCCTCGGGTGAGGATTAACAACAAAAAAGATCTATTGTGATGTGTATTTTTTAAACACACAATTTTTGAAAAGAGAGAAATACAGTCAAACTAGAAAGATAGCACTTGTCATCTATCAAATCATGAAATTCAAAGCATCGGTTAACACGCAACGTTGATGAAGTCGCAGGTAACGGGACAGCACCTGTGGAGGCCAGTCTGATGGTGGCACCAAAAGGACAAATACATAGACTATTTGACCCAGAAATGCCACTTCTAGGATTTTGTCATCTATATATACGTGCTGGTCCCACGAGCAAAATAATAGAAATTCAAGGTTATTTGCAAAGGACATGGAGCAACCTAAATGTCCACGAGTAGGGGACCAGTTCAATCCGCTATGACACAATTTCACACAATGAAATAGTGCGCCGCCCTGGCAAAGAAAGGCCCTTATGTGCTTGTACCGAATCGCCTTCACAGTCTCATGTTAACTGGAAAAAGTAAGGTACAGAATAGCACGTATGGAATGCTTCCATTTGAGGGGGGCAGTTTATATGTGTTTATTTGTGCATAAATTATCTCTAGAAGGCTGCACAAGAAAGTGGTAACTACAGTGCCCTCTGAGGAGGTAGCCACGAGGCAGGGTGAGGCGCGAGTAGGAGTTATTTCCAACGTCTATCCTGTTATACCTTTTGAGTTTTGTTCCATGTGCATACGTTTCCTATCCAAACGCATTAAAATAATGTATTTTTCAAAGTAAAGGCAACCATTAGGTTTCCTTCAGGGCTCTCCAGGCTAAGGAAGGAGACCGGGCTATGGGCGATGCCAACATCCGGGGCGGAGCTGGTGGGCTTGGCCAGGGGCAGACCTGGGCCTGCAGTGAGGGGAGGGGCAAGCTGGGCAAGAGCCTGAGACCCCTGCATCCGCCACTGGGGTCTTCTCCAGGGACTTGGCGCAGGCCCAGCAGAGAGCCTTGTTGAAGGGCTGAGCCCTGATGGAAAGGCTTTTCATCTGTCCATTCAGTCAGTAAATAGCTATCGAATACCTACTATTGATTGTGGTGCCGTGACTATGACCAGGATCAAGCACCTCTGGCGTCACAGCCTTGTGGAGAGACGGACAATACACAGACAAGACCCACGCAGCGAGATCAGTGCGGTGACTGGGCGGTCACAAGGTGTGGGGTCTCAGGGCACTTCCCCGGGGAAGCGTTGTCTCAGCCACGACCTGGAAGATGAGAAGGCGTTGACCAGCCAAGCGTGGAGCAAGAGTGTCCCTGGCAGAGGTTCATGCCAAGGCTGGAGTGTGCCAAGGAAGGGAGAGCCTGGAAAGATCCAAAGAGGGTAGGTGGACAGGGCTGGGCAAGTCTCGAAGGTCAGGGTAAGTTCAGAATCCACACAAGGAGCCACCGGAGGGTTTTAAGTAGTGGATGTGTGTTTCCCGGGTTGTTCTCACTGTGGGAAGAGGGAACAGAGGGAGATCAACCAGTCCACAGGCTGTTGCCATAAGCTGGGTGAGACGTGGGGTTGGCTTAAATGAGGGGGGCAGAACTTCAGGGGGGAGGAAGTGGGTGGATTTGAGATTTCTGTTGGAAATCACGCCAACAGGTCTTGATAATGGGTTTGTCAGAAGAGAGAAGGGGGTGGGGGGATCTGAGATGATCCCCGGGCTTTTGTGCTGAGCAGAGTATCTGGAGGAGCCCTGAGACGCTGGCTGCAGTGGAAGGGAGGAGCAGGTTCGGGGTAGGAGAATCAAGAGCTCCATTTGCGATCTATTGAATCCGAGGTGTTTGGGGACATACAGAGGCATGAAGCAGGAAATCGGGTAGAGGAATCTGGAGCTCAGAGGAGAGGGCTGGGCTGGAAATATACATTTGTGAGTCATCAGCATATAGATGGTATTTAAAGCCATGCGACTGCATGAGATCACCTTGGGGGAGAGAGTATAGATAGAAAAAAGACGGTCCAAGACTGAGTGGGTTAGAGAACAAGGAGTCCCGGAAATCCGTGGGCGTGGCCGGAGCCTGGAGGCAGGTTCAGGACGCTGACAGACAGACAGAGTGGATTAGAGAAGTAACCATTCGGTTTGGCAAGTTATGAGGTCATTGGTGGACTCGGCAAAAGTGGTTTCAGTGGAGTGGTGGGGACGAAGAAAGGCCCGAAGGCGTTGAAAAATACATTCAACGTGAAGGAGTAGAGACAGCGCGTATAGCCAGCCCCTTAGGTGTTGTCTGTGCTCTAATGATGTGCATCCCTGAGTTCTCTCCCCGGTGCGCCCTGAAGGCAGACAGCAGGGCCTGCCGACTTAGATCTAAGCAGCAAAGGGAGCCCAGCACACGGGAGGAGCTCGACACATGCACTTAATCATCGGAGGAGTAAACGAATGGATCATTCACTGCTTGAGTCGAAAGGGCCTTTTCGGGTAGAGCGGGCAGCTGTATTCTTTTGAGGCAATTGAGGGAACGGCAAAATCCACTCCAAAAGCTGGAGGCTCTGAACCCCTTTACTCCCAGCTAAGCCCCAGCAGCAGCTGCACATGGGGCCAGGCCCTGGCCCAGAGCCAGGAGCCAGGTCTCGCCCCTGCTGCCCTTACACGCCTGTGACTGGGTAACTCACGTGCTCTCAGGAGAGACAAGTGTAGGGAGGAGAGGCCCAGCCCGACGGGAGGCCCTCGAGGTGTTAGCTCCCCTCCTCTTCCCCCCTTTTCTCTCTGGGCTTTTTTTCTTATTTAGGAAGCAGAACACGGCAATGCCTCCTAGTGCTGCTGTGAGGAGAGTGAGTGGGCAGCCCATGAGGGCAGGAGAGATGAGGGTGGGGACCCAGGGGAGGAGGGAGCGGACCTCACGCAGAACAGGCATCTGTGTAATAACACCAAGGAGACCCTGACTGTCCTTGGGCTTGGGTAGGGCGGGACCCATCTGTGACAGACAGTCCCTACCTGCCAATCAGAGGGGAGCTAACTCTTTGAAGCAGACTGCGGCCTGCCAGAGTGAAAGTTGGGAAGTGACAAATAAAAGATCAGGGCCCTTGCCGGTTTGGCTTGGTGGATGGAGCATCGGCCTGCGGACTGAAGGGCCCCAGGTTCAATTCCGGTCAAGGGCACATGCCTGGGTTGTGGGCTCGATCCCCAGTGAGGGGGGAGTTCGGGAGGCAGCCGATCAATGATGTTCCTATCTCTCTCTCCCTCTTTCCTTCTCTGAAATCAATAAAAATATATATACTTTTAAAAGAAGAAGAAGAAGAAGAATCGGGACAAGAAAGGGGAAATGGGATGGCCCTTGAGGGAGACCACCCAGAGAGGGGAGCCCGAGAAAGCTCTGTGCATGACTGAGAGCTGCCTCGGGAGATGGGCCAGGGGACTTCCTCTGACAACCGCGTGCCTGCCATTCCCCCCGCGACGCCTGAAGCATCTGAGGCACCTGTGGGAAGAGGGCGGCGAAGGCCAGGAGCTGGGGAGCTGGGTCTGCGGGGAGGAGGGAAAGCAGGCGGCAGGCGTGGACAATGCTGCCACCTAGTGGGGACATCTTATTATTTCTCTTGGTTCCCGGGCCGAGCACTAAGCCACAGGGTTTGGGGTGAGGGAAATGCCTGTGCTCCTGAATTTGGGGACCAGGGGAAGCCTCGGGAAGGAAAACGCACACCCCAGGGAAGTGTGCGCTGCCCACATTACTTTGCCTTGGCTCCCTCTCCTGGGTAGCGAAGGCAGTTCCTACCTCACGGGGTTGTGATGGTAGCTGAGTCCACCTATGTGAAGTGCTCCATACATGGTGGTTGATCCAAGGGGAACCGAACGTGTGCAGCCTTACCCCCTTCGACACAGAAAACCTGCGCCTTCTCTACAAATACGGCGTCCTTAGCCCCACCAAGCCCCTCCTGTTTCCACATTCTGGGGCTGCCACTGTGTACCCCAAGGGGCGGGGTGCACTGTGGGTCCCAGCCTCTCCCCTGCTGATTCCAGGGTGGCTGGGGAAGGGTTCCAAGCCCCAGCACTTCTCTCTCCCCTCACCCCAGAGTGTGTGGTCATAAGGGCTCCGGGCTGTGACATCATAGAGCCCCAGCCCCGCACAGGAGTGGAGAGGTCATGAGTCCGTGGCAGTGGGCGAGGGCGTGGGTGTGGCTGGTTGGGCTGGGGGCCGTTGCAGCAGGTGGGGAGTGGTGCTGGGAGCCTGGGAAGGGGGAAAGCTTGGGGGGAGGGGTCACTGCCCCCTCAGGGGCTGGGAGGCCAAGCTTCGGCCTTTCTCTCTGTTCCCCACACTCTCTCCCATCCACCCCCTCCAGCGTGGGCCTTCTGGTGGAGAGTTCAGCTGAGCGTTGAGAAGCTCCTGGGACAGAGTTGAGCCCCTCCATAGCCACTCGAAGGCCGTGTGGCCTGGCAGGCCCTGGGTCTGCCTCTGCCGCTTGGGGTGGGCGGGGGTCAGCGGGGCTCTTGTCACAGACGTCGCTGTGGTCCGCAGCACCCACCCCGGAGGGCGCCAAGACCTGGGCCCTGGGAGCAGCCGCCCCGCGCTTCCTGGACAGACCTGACTTCTTTGATTACCCGGACTCCGACCCAGCCAGGCGCCTGGCCGTGGCCGGGTTTATCGGCGAGAAACCCGTCATCTTTGTGAAGTCAGGTGGGGAGCAGCCGGAGAGGGGCCGCCTCGGTGTCAGAGCCCGGAGGCCGACCTCGGAGGGGAGCCCCGGCCGACGCCCCTGCCTTGTCCTGCAGGTTCCAACCCCAAGCTCTTCCATCACATCCTGGTGGGCATCCTGGTGGCGGCATTCTTCTTCTTCCTCTTCCAGTTCTGCACACACATGTAAGGCTGCCCCTCCCTCCCGCCCGCCCCCCAGCCTTCCTGGCGGGAGGCCTCCCTCCTCTGACCCCCATGCCCCGCCCGCCCCGTAGGAGCTGCCAGAAAGGGGCCTGAGGAGCCAGGCCGAGCGCTCAGACCCACCCTCCGCCCCTGCAGAGGAATAAAGTGTGTGCGGAGGCGGGCGGCGTTCGCGCAGATCGTCTTTATTAGCGGTCTGGAAGCACCTCCCGGGGTCCCCGACCCCAGACTGGAGGAAGCCTTGGGGGGTCTGTAGCACCAGGGACATGCCAGGGCCTGCGGGCGAGTGTGCAGCCTACGGGGGAGGGACCGGACCGCCCCTCACCTGCGGGATTGCTCAGCGCTGGGAAGGCGGGGGAGCAGCCACCGCCCCGACAGACGAGTGAGAATGTGGGTGAATAAATAGGGCCCCAGGCTGGCCCCCGGAGAGGCGCTGCGGGCCGCCCGCCCCGAGCAGGGAGCTGGGAGGAGCTGCAGCAGGGCCTCCCCACCTTCTGGTTCCTGGTCCCCGTGAGCCTCCAGCAGCCTCCCCCCGCCCTCAAGCCGTACCAGGAGGGGAAGGGGCGCCCCTTCCGCTGCCCTTCGCTCTCCAGGGCCCGGGCTGTGGTCAGAGACGGGTCTGCGGGAGGCGCCGCGGGCCCAGGCCCTCTCCCGCCCCTCCACCCGCCCTGCCCCGGGCCCTGCGGGCCTGCACCCACCCCTCGGAGTCCATCGTCCGTCCCGGGCGGCCAGGCTCCCGGCTCCACACCCCTCGCAGCAGCCCCAGAGCCTCGTCCCCGGGGGGTCGGGGTGGGGCTGGCGGAGGGGCGGGCAGGGTCCTCGGGCCCCGCCTCACTCGCGGGCCGGCGCGGGCGAGGGCGGCGGGGAGCCGCGCGGCCAGAAGAGGCGGCAGGCCCCGCGGCAGATGAGGAAGAACCAGTAGAGCTGCGGGGCGAGCAGCAGCGCGGCGCCCAGGTTGACGTGCGCCGGGAGGGCGAGGGGCACGGCGAGCAGCGGCAGCCCCGCGTGCCGCCCGTAGGCCCAGTACAGGTAGGGGAAGAGCAGCACCCGGCAGCACAGGAAGCTGAGCAGCATCAGGGCGCCGTTCACCTTGTGCAGCAGCGTGTGCTGCTGCTTGTACTGCGGGCGGCGGCGAGAGCGGCGGGTGAGCGCGGGGCGTGTCTCCCCAGGCCCCGCCCTCTCCGGCCCAGGCCCCGCCCTCTCCGGCCCAGGCCCCGCCCCCCGCCCGGCCCCGCCCCCCGCAGACTCCTGCACCCGCAGCTCCGCTCACCTGGATGAGGATCTTGCCCAGGCAGACGAAGGGCGTGCTGACCTCGGCCATCAGCAGGCAGCCTAGAAAGTAGTCGCCTTTGCCCTGACGCCACACCTGAGCGGAGAGCAAGGAAGCGGGCCTCGCCCTGGGCGCGTGGGCAGCACCTGCTCTCCTGCTCTCCCTCCACCACCTTCCGGAGCAGTGGTTCTCAACCTTCCTAATGCCGCGACCCTCTAATACAGTTCCTCGTGTTGTGGTGACCCCCAATTTCATCGTTACAAATTGAACATAATCAAAGCATAGTGATTAATCACAAAAACAACATGTAATTATACATGTCTTTTCCGATGGTCTTAGGGACCCCAAAGGGGTCGCGACCCACAGGTTGAGAACCGCTCTTCCAGAGGCTTCGTTCTGAGCCTGCGCCTGCCCTCACTGCACCCAGCAGCCTTGGCGGCAGGATGGTGTGCGGTGTGTTCCGCACTAGGAAACTGAGGCTCAGACGCAGGCAGCCGCAGCAGCTCCAAGCCCCTCCTGCGGCCTGGGGCTGGGCTGTGCTCAGGACACCTCCGTGGGGCCTCCACCGGGGCGCCCAGGCTCCCCACAGCGCGGCCGGCGCGGGACTCACCACGGACAGCGGGAAGCACACCAGCACCATGACGGCGTGGTGCAGCACCATGAGGAACTCCTTGTGCAGGTAGCCGCGCGCCACGGCCCAGGTGCTGCCGGGGGCCCGGGCCTCTCCTTCGTCCCCTCCGTGCCCCTTGACCTGGTGCTTGTGCCAGTGGCAGAGAAACATGGCGTAGATGTCGTAGATGAAGTAGGGCACTGCGAACTGCGTGTAGGCGGAGGAAAGCCAGTGTCTGTTGGGCAGAGAGAGGAGGAGGTGTCAGGAGGAAAGGGCACGGACGCCGCTGCGGGCGGGCGCCAGGGTTGGTGCTGGACGCGGCCTGGGCCCAGACCTCAATGCCCCTCACACCCCTGAGGCGGAGTGGACGCTCAAGATGCAGGATGGAACCCAGGTCAGAGGGCGGAACGCAGCCGTGGTGAGATTCAAGCCCAGGCTGACTCAAAACCCATCGATTTTCCATATTCATTCATTCATTCATTCATTCATTCATTCACTCTTCTCTCTGCAATGTGGCAGGAGAAAAAGGGAAAGAGAGAAAGAGCAGAGAGAGAGAGAAAACAAACTCAGCAGATAAGAAAGGCATCGGTGCTGAGGGCGTGCCGGGCCAGTGATGGGGAGAGACCGTGTTGGCGAACGCCCGCCGACTGGTGATTCCACGCAGGCACCGTGCGAATACGCTCAGCCTTCCACACGCACAACTTATTTACTCCCCGACAAAAACCCCCCGAAAGGGCTGTATGGTTACCCTCCGTTTCACAAATGGAAACTGGGGGCGAGGTGACCTGGCCAAGGAACAGACCGAAGCCTGGCTCCGTAGGCCTCACTCTCAGCCGCTGCTGCCTGGGAGGCTGGAAACAAGTGTGGGAGGAGGCCCCTGGCGCTGTCCGTGCTACTTGCTGTTCCGGAGTGTGGCCTGACGTCTCGTTCTCCCAGGTACAGCCAAGCATCACGGAGGAAACGCTGAGCCAGAGGCGCCAAGAGCAGAGAGAGTTCTATGTACTTTGAGAGTAAACAAAAATGAAAAGTGCATAATCTGCAGCTCTGCATTCTTCCGCTGGAGCCAGTCCATCGAGCCCTGCCTCGGGAGTCCTCCCGTGCCGTGCAGGTCCGAGGCGGGGTGGGAGGTCAGGGGGAGCTGCCCCAGCTAAGTGGAGGGACAAAGCAACGTCAGCCAAGAAAAGACACAGAAAGGGGCTGAGGCCAGATGTGAGGCGCTGCTGCAGGGCAAGGGAGTGAGGCCTGGAAGTGGACTGGGGGTCGCTGGGGCGGGCTCGTGCTGGAAGCAGAGTGTAAGCCCTGGGGGAGCCAGATCTGGGGGAGGCCGGCCCGGAAGGGAGCAGGCGGCCCGTACCAGCAGGGTCATTTCAGGGAAGGAGCAGCTGAGACCCATGGGGGAGTGGGACCAGGAGGGAGAGAGAAGGAGCAGCTTAGCGACGAGGGCAGAATGTGGAACGGCGTCCAGCAGCCTGAGAGCCGTTGGAGCGGGAATGGCCAGGAGAACCGGCTGCAGGGACATGGTAGGCGGTGGGACCACGGGCGTTTAGGGGAACTAAGACCACCCACCAGTCCCTGGGCAGCGATGCGAAGGGTTACACCCGGACCCACCCTCTCAGCAATGAGGTGCTAGAAGTGGGAACAGCTGTGGCCCCTAGATTAGCCCTGATCCTCCGCTTCTACCTGAGGATTAAAAGGGGAGGGAGGAGAGCTGAGCTAGGCGGGAGGAGAGGTAAGAGGAAGGTGACCTCTGTTTGGAGGGGAGGGGAGGAAATGTGTGGGGATCCAGGCTCATTTTGGACTTAGGGATGGAGACGAGGGGGCGAGGGCAAGAAGAAGCTCAGTCACATGGGTGGAGTCTGAAGAAAGAGTTCAGTATCCAGTATATGTGAGCCAGGACTGCTCTAGGCATTTAACACACAACTCAACTCCTCCCAGCTGCCTGTCTACGCTGGGATGTACCCCAATCCACAGATGAGGGGACTCATCTGCAGGGAAAGATGGGGCACCTCCAGTTCAGGCTCATCCAGACAATGTCCCTGGGGCTCGACAGCCACCATAGAAAGGAGGCAGGGCCCGAAGTGAAGCGTGGGGCCTCGTCAGCACCCTTGCAGGCAACTCTGGCGCAGCCCGTGGGTCACCTAGGGCTGGCCTGTCAGCACCATGGACAGGGGCCCTCTGCTTCCCACTCTGGCCCCACCTCTCAGGCCTGGGCTTTGGCAAGCACCAGGCACTGCAGCAGCTGCCAGTGCCAAATTCTGACCTCTGCGCGCGCGCGCACATGCGCGCGCACGCACACACACACACACACACACACACACACACACACACCCCACTGGTGGCCTTGTTTTTGTCATCCCTCTTCTCTCCCTCGTGCATGAAGGTGGGGCTGGATCCCTGGATTCTGGGAGGAGGTGAGGGGTGAGCCCAGCATGAAGAAGAAGGCACCCCAGTTAGCTGCTGGTTGGAAATAGGGTCTGAAGGGTGTAGGGTTGGAGGAGGTAGGGGAGGACCTATGATAAAGAGGCTGGGAGGCCCAGGAGCTGCTTCAATCCTCTTTGATCCCTATTCCTTCTCCGGCTCGTTCTGACCTTTAAGGACAGGACGTGGATAAATTTATCCCTGGGTGTTGAGTTGCAGCTACTGCAGTTAACTTGCTCAGGCCCAAGGGAAGGGCTTGGGGACCACTGCAGGAGTCCCCTAGAAGACCTCAGGGGCCACACACACACACAAGATTCTGGAACCTGGGCACAGGGGGTCTCATGGCACTTACTGGTCATCGATGATGTGCTTGCAGGAGGTGGAGACGATGTAGCCAGCTGTGGAGGCCATGACAGCTTGGACAGAGGACACCAGCCTAGGGAGGGAGAGGCAGCAGTGGTAGAGGGAGGAGACACACCCCTTGGCTTCTCCTCTTTACTGTCCGGTTACGATGCTTTGGACTTGGTTACTTCTCGGGTCCCTCCCTGCCCATCTTTTCCCAAAGCTGCCTGTCCCAGGGCTCAGCACCACTCAGCTCCTGCATTTGCCCAGCTGCCACTCCTCAGTTTCCCGTTCCCGGCTGCCGGCTCCCTTCCCTGCACTGTGAACACTGAGTTGTCTTCCTCCCAGGACACCAGGGAGGTCATTCTGGGGTGAGGCAATGCTGAGAATGTGTGGCTGACAACAATGCCCCTTCCTGGGGGGGGGGGGGGGTAGGGGGACAGCACAGGATGGCAAGGGAAAGCCCTGGGCCTGTACTTGCACCACTCAGCTGCCCCGTCATCATACTCCTCATCAACTAGTCCCTCAGTGACCCCAAATCCCCCCGGCCACTTTCCCACGGTATCCTTAACTGCCACCACGCTCCCCTCCCCAACGCCGGTCCTTATTCCAGGGCTGTAAAGAGTTCTACCTTTCACTTGTCTGTCCCTTGTGCCCCCAAACACAAGCCCCGAGTAACACGCAGCTCCCTGGCCCTTGCCTCGGTCCCTAATATCTTGTAGGATGTTCTAGTCACATGCGGATCCTGTTTTGGAGGTTGGGAGGTGAATGAGGAAAGGAAGAAAGGCAGTCTGAATGGGAGTAGACCAGATGGCTGGGTTTGGATGAGGCCTCCTGGGACAGAGTACGGCAGTGAGGAGGGAAGGGAGCGCGGAGGTAAAGCCTGCTGACCCCTCCAGGAGCCCCCAGGCCCCACCAGGCCACGGGCCCAAGGAAGGACCGGCTCCATTCATCCTCATGAAGCCTGAGGGGGGGAGAGGGGCTGCGGGGAAGGGATGCGGTTTACCTGGCGGAGACAATGACCGCGTCGGCCTCCTCCCAGCGCAGCTGGGGCAACCGCTGGAGCGTGTTCTTGGAGAGGAGGAAGAGTCCGGGGAACACCACCCCCCCAGCCACCAGGGTCAGCATGGTGGCTCGGGCCTCGGGCAGGGAGGAGAGCAGTGGGGAAGGGACAGGGAGATGGAGCTGAAGGGAGTTAGAGGTGGAGAAAAGACAAAAAGCCAGAGGGGAGATGGAGAGGGGGGACACAAAGGGGACAGGGCAGGAAGGGATGGGGCAGGGGAGTCAGGCCCGAGGCAGGGGGAAGGGAGTTGGGTGAGATGGGGAAGGGGTGAGACCGGGAGAGGGAGGATCCCAGAAAGGGAGCAGGAGAAAGCCAGCCGGAGGGAGGGAGGGAGATGAGGGGAGGACTTGGTGAGAGGACAGAGAGGGAGAGGTGCTGGAGGAGCAGGAAGATGCGGGTGGGGGAGGGGAGGGAGAGACAAGGCAGGTGGGAGGGGGGCTTACGTGGAGAGGCTGGGAGGGCCCGAGGAGGCGGGGTGGGGGGTGAGGGGTGGGACCGTGGGGCCAGCCCTGAAAGGCAGGGAGAGAGGGCGGGAGGGAAGAGAGACAGAGCAGCGGCCGGGCAAGTGGTCAGCGGTCAGCACTGCTCTCCCGCCTCGCGCTGCCTCCACAGCCCCCGCTGCCCCGCACTGACGCTGCATGGGGCATTATCGAGTGTCCATGCCCAGCCCCCTGCCCCCTCGGTGGGAGGGGGAGGGGGAGGGTAAGTCACCAGCTGGGGGAGGGCGGGGGAGGGGTGGGGAAATGATGGCACCGACCAGACACCAAGAAACCGGACCTGCAGTGGCGTCTCCCCATGCAGCTCTGAGCCACAGCAGCGGCTGCGACAGAGATGGGGGGAGCAAAGAACGAGGGGGGAGGCCCTTAAAGAGACAGCGGCTGCGGGCACAGAGGGCTGCCACGGACTGGGGCCAGGGGAGGGGAGGCTCTCCTCCTGGGGGGCCAGGTGGCCCGGGGGGCCTTGGCCAGCTGGGGTGGGGGGGCTCTGAGCCCCCAGATGGGCCTGACCGGTTTCCCACCAGCATTTTGCAAATGCCACCCAACACGTGTTCCTCAGTGGCTGCTGGGGGCCCAGCCTCGGGCGCCCACTCCCCGTAGGGGATGGAGGGTCCCTGGAGGAGGGAGCAGGGGAAAGAGGTGCGTCCTGCTGTCTCTGCAGGATTGCTTTGAGGCGTGGACAGGAATCAAAGCACTTCAGCACAGGTCGGGAAATGGGCCCTAGGCCATCAGTGATCCTCCCCAGACGCACGGGAAAGAGGCAGGAA